>NC_135502.1:18700400-19000400 GCF_052857255.1 Amblyomma americanum | reverse complement strand
GTAAACCAGTGAAATCAGTAATTTCTTTTTGAAGAAAGTGACCTACACTGTATCTTGACTGACAAAGCATGTGATGGCTGGTCTAATTTGGCTTGTATTAACATTCCCATCCTATTTATCCTACACTGTCTAGGCTTGATGCATTAGGCATAGACATAATGACAAGACAAAGACATAATGCAACTTTCACATTCATTTTGTCGTGTTCCCGTGGCACCCCAAGGCCAGATGCGAATGTAGTCACTGCAGTTGTTGCACTTGTAATAATGCTAAAGCAGGTTTAGTACAGTTGCAAATATTCTAATCAAGCCAATCAAAGGGTGTCATGGTCATAGCTTACCTAAAATGACGCAGGTTTCAAATGAAAAGCACATCTGCATGAATTTTTTTTTTTAGAAAGAAACAGTCAACACTTATTCTACTTAAAACGTCATGAGTACAGTGGCAAGTAGCGTCTGTCAGGGTGAGTTGTTGGGAGAGTTCGTTTCTATATTCCATAACTACAGCGCAACGAACGGGACGTAGAAGGACACAGCGCTGTGTTGTGTCCCTGCCTGTGTTCTTCTACGTCCCGTTCGTTGCGCTGTAGTTATGGAGAATAGCGTCTGTCGCTAGCATTTCTGTAAGTTATCAAGAGGCTTTTCCGATTTAAAACTATCGTTTCCCTAAACGTCATTACTCAAATGCACTGTTCCGATGACGGTGTCTGCAAACCTCCAAGTAAAAGTATTTCTTGACAGCACGACGAATTACTTAACTAGAGTGTGAGCTAGAGTGGTAAAATGCGATTCTTTAGTCCGCAACCGGTGAGCAGTAAAAAAAAAAAAAAAACAGCAGCTGCGCCATTTACGCGCACATTCGGGCAGAAAGCGCGAACTCAGGTGAAACTATGAAAAAGAAGGTGTACATTTCTACCAATGCCAGGTTACAGCTCTGCGTACCTTCTATTGTATGTCCTTCTGTTCTGCACAAACCAAGGATAGACACAGGGAGGCGGTGGCAGTGGTTTGTTGACAACCTCCATGTATTTGGCATCTTGGTCAGTGTATCTGTGCTTGAACTTTTCCTCATACTCCAGTAAGAGCTCGCTCTCAGATTTATTCGAACACTCCGGCTTTTCGTCAGATTCGCTCATTTTTCGAAGCCGCCGCAAAACGCAGTTCAAGCAAACACTACGACCACTTTCCTTTACCACAACTTTCACGAGGATCGTCAGGTTAGTGACGTGGCCCGATGCTAGCACATACAAAAAGAGAGAAGGCGCTGCTTGCTCATAAGGGCTTTTGCAGAATACACAATGACGGCAGTGATCAACGGTAGCCACACGACGTCGGTGTTTAGCACGAGGTGAGCAAACACGCCGCGCCGTCTCGTTGGCAGCGTTGGCTGGCGTTGGCTTCCGCCGCTTTACGGCTTTTATTGGCTTTGTGGCTTCGTTGGCTTGGAGGACTTCAAGCTTCGCTGGGCTGGGCTTCGCCGCATCGCCGAGAGCTTGGCTAAAGTCCTTAAGCCAGCCTGGCTGTTTCAGACAGTTAACATGAACACTTGCTTTAATAGTTGATAGTTAGCTACACCATACGCAGCACGCGCAATAAATTACCAGCGCAGGAAAAACGTGTATTGAGTATACTAGTGTCATCGGCATTAGCATCGCTTTTTTTTTTTTTGTCTCCATGTTCGTGCGTGCTTGCTGCATGCCGACCGTTCGTCGGCGACAGCTGACAGCGTTGTTGTTGTGGTAGGGAAAAAAAAAAATGTGTACCAAAATGTATAGAGACCGATGCCAAGAAGATTAATCGTCGTGGCTGTGCGCAAAATTCTACCAAAGCAGGCTGAAAACTGCAGTGAATAAACATGTTTTCAACAAGCACGCAAAGCAAGTGCTGGATTTTTAAAGATGAAGCCCAAATCTCCAGACTCAGGAAAGCTGCGAATGACAGGTTCATCAGCAGACAGCTTAACTCGAATCGTTCTCCGGTGAGCAAAGCCGCAATCATAAAGCAATAGAGGAAAACTTTGCATGATTGCTAGTGCTGTTCGGATTTGGAGGTTTTGAGGAGAGCGACTCGGCTACGAGTTTTCTGTTGCGTCGCTGTGGTGACTTGTGTTTGAACCATTTCAGGATGACTTCCTTTCACCGGAAGAGGAGAGGACCATCTACAAGCACTATGAATTCACCTTGAGGGACTTCTGCAAAAAGTTTCAGCCTCCTGTTCCCCGTAGCGTGATTGTAAGTATAAGTGTGTAGTTGGGCTAGTGGTTAATACGAAAACATGATGGAAAACAGCGCGTAAAAGCAGCTGAACAACGAAGAATGCCCTGTGTGTGTTGCCGCTTCGTTGTCCTGTTTCTATGCGCTGTTTTTCATCATGTAAGTATGATGTCACGTCTTTGCGCCCGAGTATTGTGCAGTGCGGTGAGTTGTTCAGAAAACAGGCTAAGCATGCATGTATTGTGAAACTAACGTACTGTACTGGCTCTTGTTAACAGTTGTTAATGGCCTAACCATTACCTCGCCACTTCCTTGGGCATGACTGTAGATACATTGCCTTGTGTATTTTTCCAGAACCTTTATCATGAGACATTGATAATTTAACTCTTTTGAACAGGGCACATCATTCCACTACTTCAAGCGCTTCTACCTCAACAATTCTGTAATGGACTACCACCCTAAGCACATGCTGTAAGTATCTTGCGCGCATCAGCCATGTTCTCCTAGGATTGACAGCAGGGCAAGTTTCAGTTAGTTAACCCAGGAGCAGTGGGAGAAAATAAAAGGTGGATACAGGTTGGACAGCCCTTTTGTCTCAGCCTTTTCATCACTTGTCATTACTATAATATTTGATAACCTTGTCATCACTCGGAATGAACTGCCCCATATTGCTAGAAATATTTGCAGGTTATTTGTGCATTTTGCACATGCTCAATGGTCTTTCTGAGTAGGTAGCCATTTCTCTGGCAGCGTACTTTGGAAACATTGAAATTGCCTGTTTCTTTTTATTATTTTATATCTGAAACACCTTGCACATGGGGACAGCAAAAGATGAAACTAGAGAAACAGTGCTACTCGCATGCCTATTGTTCTCTTTTTATGCCTGGTCTGTCACTGTGCGGAAATGTCTAGTGGAATACCGTAACTGGAAGGCATTAGAATGAAAGTTATCAGGTATGTTGTCAGTGTTTTAATGCTTTTGTTAGGTCATCTTTTGTAAGTTTTATTTACTTTTATTTATTTAGAACATACTGCAGTCTGATGAGAGCAAACAGGTGGCAAAACGCATTACAACACATGAAACCACACTTGAGTCATAAGAGTGGCAGACAAAAATGTTAGTGACTTGCCAAGGACGAAAAAAATTTTCAAATACATGTGAAAGTGCAAAAATAACGCAGAGTAAAACTTCAGATGATCAAGCTACAGCAACAGGATTAAACATACCTAATACACTGATTGGAAAATTGTATATACCAGGGAAAATTGGTAGAGCTAACCTTCCCGGTTCAGTGCATTAATCAGCGATAGCTGTTACAGTGCGGTTTAGCCATTTAGCCCAGCATTTGGCCATGAAACCTACATTGTCAGCCGTCTAAGAAAGCCTGGTCGTGCTCGTGTGAATCAGTGAAATCTGATCTGTCTAATTGTCGCCTCCCTCTCTTCCTACTCTCACTTGCCTTCTCCTTCCTCTCCCTGCAGCGAAACATGGAGAGGGGTGTCCCTCTCTCCACTTTTCCACCTGCTAAATTTGGCAGATTGCAGTTTAATTAGGTTAAATTTCATTAATTAAATTAGACTAAGTAAACGAGGTCTTAAAGCTGACGTTATAGATTCCATGGTAGAATGCAGGGCTATATGGCTAAGCCAGAGCTATAACAGCCTTCACTTTAAAAAAAAAATTAGCAGTGTGAAAAGGAAAAGCCAAGCAAGTGTCAGGATTGAAATACGAGGATTAGACCATGCTCAAATTTTTTCAAGCACAAAATTGCTGGAGGAAGATCATTCTACTCGATTATTGTGTGTGAAAAAAATGAATACTGAAGAAATTAGTGTACACTGCACATGGAAGGAAGCTATGTATATGACGGTGTCTGGATGGACGTGAAGAAAATAGCTGAATATAAGTGTGTGCGTTAAGTTCATGTGACTTTTCGTCAATGGCAAATAAGAATTTTAATTGTGCAATTTTCGTTCTGAATTCCAGTTTTTGCATTTTGTGGGAAGTAATTTAATACATGCTTAACCTTGTTTAATTGTGAAATGGAGTATAATTTCACATGGCTAATTGTTTTGATTTGAAGTTAAGGTAGATAAAACTAAGAAAGCCTTTTATAAGCCTTGAAATCTGCCTTACTGCAACACTAGTACTTTTTATTTTCATAAATATTTGCAGAGTCACCTGTGTTTACCTGGCCTGCAAAGTAGAGGAGTTCAATGTCTCTATAGCCCAGTTTGTCAGCAATGTGCGTGGAGATCGAGAGAAGGCTACAGACATCATCCTCAACAATGAACTTCTGCTCATGCAACAGCTGAAGTACCACCTCACAATTCACAACCCTTACAGGCCACTTGAAGGGCTGCTGATTGACCTCAAGGTATGCGACATTTAGCCCGCTTTCTTCAGGGGCCGCCTGCATTGTCCTTGTCAATTCTTTCCTTAATATTCCTGAATCCCTTTCCATCCTCTCTGGCTTCTATTGCACCACAATGGCTACTGCTGCACCAACTGGAAGCAGCAACAACATTGGTCAATTCTTTTTGTACAATAGGAACATGCATTTGCGAGTGCATTGCTGAAAAATCAGAGACCCCATTTTGTGATACACAAGATGATCTACAGTGGGGTGTCAAACTCGCCACACTGGCAAATTTTTGTCTCCCATTGGCAAGTAACCAGGCAGGAGAGGGAAGAAAAAAAAGGAAGTGGAGGCCCAAGTAAAGAGTAAAAAGCAGCAAAGCCTAAAGCAGAAAAGCCTAAGCAATAATTCAGAAGCTCCAGTGAGGAGGGCCAGTTGTCAGCTAGAAATTTCTTTTCTTTGTTTGATTTCTTGTTTTTTTTTTGTATGTTCAAAGTTACTAGATGTGTATCACAAAAAACTGCTCCCTTGAAGCAGTGGAGATGAAAGAATTCAATGAAAGTCAGGTTCTTCCCAAACGAAAGCTGGAATCTTTAGGGCCAACTGGTCACATGTTTTAGACCCCAGGTCTGCGGCATTAGCTGTGGCAGCTGCTTTGAAGTTGTGTTTTTCTGATGGGGTTCTATGCCTTGCTAACCCCATCGGGAGGTTATGCCTGCTAACTGGACCATTCGGGTCCCCAGTTCTCAGCTTCACACTAGGACACTCGTGCTGGTGTGTGTTTAGAAGCAGAAAGAGTAGAAGGCTATGAGATAACAAAAGACACAACAAATGCCATTTGACGTGCGGACTGTGCACTCAGGCACTCACTTCGTCTTCTGCTCTCTTGGTCGCTCTACGTTGGCACATTTAGCATAGGGAACGAGCTCCCTCTCCCATTCTTGGTAACAGATGCTCAGATGTCAGTTGCATTTGACATGCAAGGAATTTTGCTGACAGGCTAATTAGTATCTTGGCGGAAAACTTGACTTGCTCTCCAGAGATGTGCTACACTTCTTCGTCAGAGTCGTGTTCCATGCGAAGATTATTCATAACAATGGTCAGTGGTTCATTAATCCCTTCAGGTACCATTTATTATTACGATTCAAAACAAATATTTTTCCTCTTAATTAAATTAGTACACCCTGGTCTCAAGAAAGTCAGCTCATTAGTTTTCCAATGTAAAAACACCAATGGTTTATTTTTTGCAGGAATGTACAACTTTTCTTAGAGACTGTGAAACGAACTTTCAAACGAACATTAAAACACCAGGATTCTTGAAATTAACGCCCTTTGGGTTAATTGGAGAGACATGGGAGAGGCCTTTGCCCTGCAGTGGGGGTAGTAAGGCTGATGATGATGATGATGGATCATAAAATCATTTTGAGTTTCGAAGATGCACATTATGCAAATTTCAGGGGAAAAAATTGACATCACTACCGGTGGCAAAATATCTCAGCAAGAAAATGGTATAGGATGTGGTACCATACACAATGTATTGTGAATTATTATTTTCTGTGCTCACTAGCTGGCACAGAAAAGTACACTAGCTGCAAGATGAAGATTGCTAAGTTTACCCGAAACAAAAAAAATCAGTGTTAGATGTAGTGCACATTGAGAATAAGCTGCAGGTTTGCAGTGTACACAACTGTGAACAAAGTGCCTTGAAAGGTTAAGAAATGTGCTAGCCATAGTATGCGGTTTTCGTTCTGTTGCCTCTCCCCCCACCCTCCCCTACTTTTTTCACTGTTATGTTCTCTGCCTTTGAATTGTGCGCAACAAGTTGTGGAAAGAATCCTTTCCAAACATCCCACTGCAGATTGGGGGAAACAGAAGACAAACCAGCTGTAAACACACAGCAAACTGGGGAACAGTCTGTTAAAATTTACCTGTTAATCATCTTTGTTTTCTCGTTTATATTGCTACATTAATCCGACCAGCAAATTTCTGAAAGCTTTAATTTGCACCCATAGTGATCATGCCGCTACGGGTCACTGCAACTTCGTGTGAACGTGCCTTATAAGAAATCTCTAAAGTGTAGGCTGTACAGCTGTCTTTCTGATATGATTTCACTAAAATGAGGGCTGCTTCGGCCTTTCTGTTGCATCTTGCTGCATGCTACTTAAGTTCATACAAAATGGAAAGCCCCAAACACAAACAGTTGGCATCTTCAACCAGAGAAGTCAGCTCCACGAAAAAAACAAACTATTTTCGTCACACTTTGATAAGGACTGTATCATATACTTACAGCATGTTTGTGTCCATTGCAAGGCTGATGTGGGTGCCATAGCATATGTGATGTGGCATAGTAGAATACAGAAGTCTCACTAAAAATTTTCAGCATTACAGTGCGGGTTTGTCACAAGAATGCGCAGCAATGCGTAGGTAACTGTTGTGACAGCAGTTTGTTGATTTAAGTAAATTCATTGCATTTCTGAGGAACACTTATTGTTACTTCGGTAGCATGCCTTATGGTAGGTGTTGTGAAGAACGCAAAATAAGGCACATGACAGTGTTGTTTATGTATTGATCAATTTTTTTCGCTGTCCTTAACTGCAGACCAGATGTCCCCAGTTTCCAGACCCAGAGAAACTCAGAATATATATGGACGACTTCCTTGAGAGAACTCTCTTTACGGATGCAATGCTTCTCATGGCACCATCACAGGTATAAACTGAAGGCTGTATTTTGAACCAGTCTCATTTTACCCTCAGTCCTGTCATTGTGCAGTCATCTGCACAAGTTCATGGAACATGGGGGTCATGAAAGAACTAACTTCTTTTGCAGCATTAAAGCACAGCCTTACGTTAAAAGGCGCTTTGTCTTACTTGCTAAGGCAAGTGCAGACTTCTTGGCTGCATATCTAGATTATGAGGAAACGTTTTTTTCTTTTTTTTTTCCGCCGCTATCTTGTTTCAAGAACGTTCGCAGCGGACTGTGCAGTCATGAGATTTATGAATGAGAACACTAAATCGCTTGTTGTTCTGTACCGATAGCACAGCCAAGCATGCACTGTGTGTGACGTCACACGTGGAACTCATGTCCATGGCTGTTTGGTGAACGCACACATTTCCTGTCGGCTCGCCGTCTGTTAGCTTGTCTCGCCGGGTAGTCTGCTATGCTTACTTTCTACAATATGTGGAGGTAACCACTAAAAAAAAGGTACATGCACAGTGACACTTTGGGCCACGCTTGCTCACAACAAGGTTTGTGCAACTGTTAAACTTCTGTGTTTTGTTTTTTGGTAAAGATGCAGTGCAATTCGATAAAGCCATGGTGCCTTGATTCTGGGCCAACAGTATTTCTTGCTCAATGCAATTGTTGGTCCTGCTGGTTACAAATGTGCTTTCCCAAGATCTAGGCACCCGTGTCCTTAAGTAAAGTTCTGCCTTGTTGGCTCGAAAGCTCCGTAATTATCACTTTTGACATGCATGCCAAGGTGATCTGGCAGCCTTTCATTGTTTGTGCCTTTGCCTTTAGTTATTGCCGTGCATTGCCAGCAGCACACGTAGCAGGCTACACGCTGGAGTTTGCTGGGAGTGCATCTGCTCTTCCAGCAACCGCAGCCATGCATGACGTCACTTGCAGCGCACGCCAGGCTGCACTCTCTCTACTGTGCGATATGCGTTCCCACGTTGACGGTCATAAATGTCTTGATTGTGCCTTTGTGCATGTGCTTTTATTGCATTGAAAGTGACATTTACTTGTATGAGATGTAGGCTAATTACACAAACATGTTGGGTTTCCGAAATTTTAGTGGCATGTTTATATGTTCATATTTTTTTTTTGCACCCTCACCTCTTTCTGCCCCCCTGTGGATTTGACTTCGGAGGTGTGCACTTTTTGTTTGTGGTGCTATACGCCATTGTGTGGCTGTGGTAAAAAGTACGGCTCTAGTATGATTCACATTGTTACAAATAGCCTTGCAGCTCTCCGTGCCATTTTAAAGAAGTGCATGGGACTACGTCACCATAATTATTGCAGACGCTGTGGCGCAATTCTTGACACCATTCTTACACGCCGCCAAATTTGCTAACATATGGTGTTAGGCTGTTTTTGTTGCACAAGTAAAGCTGTTTGGTTCCTCATGCTATGCTTTAGCATGTGGTTTTCTTCCCCCTGTTGGTTGAGATGCCTGCATTTTGTCAGGGAGCATTGCCTATGATCACTCGTGCTGGACTTCTTAAAGCGTAGTTTTGCAGTTGCCGCGAGGTGCCACTACCGTCCTTGTGCTTTCCTTGCCTTTTTTTTAGTTCTTGCTTTTGTAACATTTCTTTTTTTTTTGCCTAATTTTCTTGCTTAAAATAGATTGCCCTCACTGCTGTTCTGTATGCTGCCAACAAAGCCCAAGCCAATTTTGAAACGTGAGTTTTCTTTGGTTTGGTGTCCATACGTATTCTTGAGCTCATCAGAGAACTGGCATTATAGTTATCGTTGATGCTCTCTGAAACAGGTACATCACAGATTTTCTGTTTGCTAACAGTCCACGCGAGAAGCTTCATCATGTCAGGGATACTGTCAAAAGTAAGTGACTTCTCCCTTTGGTCATTTTTAAGTGTTGCTATGGTAGGTTGCTTAGATGGCAGTAATAGTACATTAGTGCCATAAATATTGACTAGATAGCGCCACCTCTTCTGCCTGCATGTGTTCATTATATCCTTGAATAAATCGCGTCTACAACTGGGCACCTTATATCTATGACATGCGTCTACTTTGCTCATTCCTCTTGGAGCATGTCATCACAGTTGCTCTATTAAGTTGCCTGCATTAGTGCAGTGCAGGGCAGACTGATTACAGGCTAACGCAGGCATTTACATTAAGAGTTGTGGCATACATATGGAGCTTTTAATTTATTTTATTTATTTATGAATACTGCTACATCACACACGGGACATGGCGGGAGTGGGCACAGGTTTTAGTGTAAAAACGAAAGACAGGTACAAATGACTAGAAAATATTAAACAGATCAGCAGGTAGTATGACTAAGCAGCTGCTCTTTGAACTCTTCCATTGGCAGTGAGTCTAGTGAACCATCCAAATTGTTAAGAGGTTTGACTGTTAGCGGGGTAAAAAAGAGTTTGAGACAGTCTATATCTGGCCTCAAAGGAACAATGCTTGGTGGATAGTTTTGATGAGTTGAGCACTTACTGGGAGACTCAAAATAAAAGGATGTTTGAATGTCAGATGATGTGTGGATGATCTCGTACAGAATGACGACGCGTTCTTGTGTGCGCGTCTGCAGTGATGAGTACAACTGTTTCGCAGTGGTGAAAAACCACTATCGTAATAACTAGATGTATCTGATTGCTTTTGTCTGAATGGATTCCAAATTGAACATTTGAACATTGATTCCAAATTTGGAATCCATTCAGACAAAAGCATTCAGATTTATCTAGTTATTACGATAGTGGTTTTTCACCATTGCGAAACAGTTGTACTCATCGCTGCAGATGCGCACACAAGAACGCGTTGTCATTCTGTACAAGATCATCCACTCATCATCAGATCCTTGCGTGTTTGGGTATTATTTATTTATTTTTTTTAATTTGGGGGGTAGATATCGGGCACTATTTTTCTTAGTTCAGATTTGGGTAGAAATTGGGCTATTCAGCTTACATTTTCATGATTCAGGTTATCTTGCTGTTTGGGACATAAAATTGTTAGAGCTAATTATTTTCACAAACCGTCTAGAAATGGCAGCTTGCACCAAGAAAGCAGTCTCTTCTTTAGATATTTTTGTTATTTTGATTGCTACTATTTTGTCACGCACATTACCATCCTCATTTGCAGCACTTATGCATCTTTACTGGACCTGCTTGCTAGACCTGCCTGCCTATGCACGCTGAGAAAACATTCAAAATCACAGCAGCTGTTTGAAACCACCAACAGACATTAAAACACAATTTTTGAATATTTCTACAGAATTAACAATGCCATGGAAAACAGACATTAAGATAGGTTTGAAATCATAATCAGCTGACTGAAGGTGCTGCTCTATAAAAAGTACATGGCATCCTCTAGCTTCTATGTGGTGCCTTCTGCTTTGTACACTCCAGCTATACTTTGTGTAAAATCCATTTTTGGGTATAAACTGGGTTTAACCTGATCATTAAGAATTCAGTGTGGGATGCAAATATGGGGTGAAACTCGGATTAACCGAAAACGAAGGGCCCTAAGTATATGCAATGAGGGACCAAACTTTTTCAGCATAATTGAGTATTGGCCTGACTAATGATCTGTGTCAATTTATACTTCGTGGCATTGTTATTATTCGTTATTTGTTTATATAGTGATACTTTAGCCAGCATATTGGCCCATGCAGGAGAGACATTGCGATACAATGCAGACATAAAAGTGAAGAAGCGAGAAACAATATCTATAAAACATTGAAAACAGGCATCAATTTCTGTCTATGAGTGGCTAAAATTATGTTCCAGCATTTCTATGAAAGTGTTCGACTCTAAAATCTCAATGGGGAGAGAATTCCACTCTGAAACTGTGCGCCGGTAGAAACTGTATTTATGAGTGTTTGTTTTAGCAAAATGGGGTCTAATGAATACTGATGAGTATGTCTAGTTATTCTAGTGCTGGTTGCCCTCATGTTACTTTGTAGCTGGATATTAATTTGGCCTGAAACGCTGTTGTGGAAAAATGCAAGACGGCTTATTTTTCTTCTTACTTATAATGTTTGGATACCATATTTTAGCATTAACTGAGTTGATGAATCATCCCTCTTATATTTCGTGAACACATATCTGATCGCCTTTCTTTGAACTTGCTCTAATTCACTGATATTTTTCTTAGTATAAGGGTTCCACGCTACTGCTGCATATTCCAGTTCAGATCTTATGATAGAATTATAGAAGTATGTTTAAGGCAGCCAAGTTTGTGAAGTGCTTTTCTGGAAATGATGATAAATGCGTGCCATTTTAAGTTAGTTGTAAATATATAATACCAAGGATATTGAGGTTGGTGACAGGGGTCAAGATGTCAACATTGGCACTGTAACAGGAACGTAGTGTCTTCTTTTTGTTACTGAAAGTCATGGCAAGCATTTTAATGAATCCATCTTTGGTACTAGGCGCGAACACACACAGAACACAAGGAAGGGAATGAGGCACCTTGTCTCGTTCCCTTCCTTGTGTTGTGTGTGTGTTTGCGCCTAGTACCAAAGATGAATTGTGACCAACTCGCCCAAGAAGACGTTATTTTAATGAAATTAATTTTAACTTCCTAGTGTTACTGCACCTGTAAAACGGAGGAAATACGTGGGCTGCCGCGGTGACTGAGTGGTTATGGTGCTCGGCTGCCGGCCCGAAAGACGTGGGTTCGATCCCGGCCGCGGCGGTTGAATTTCGATGGAGGCGAAATTCTAGAGGCCCGTGTACTGTGCGATGTCAGTGCACGTAAAAGAACCCCAGGTGGTTGAAATTCCCGGAGCCCTTCACTACGGCGTCCCTCATAGCCTGAGTCGCTTTGGGACGTTAAACCCCCGTAAACCAAACCAAACCAGAGGAAATACGTTGCTTAGCAACTCTTCATCGTGATCTTTAATAATGTCGGAGTAAAGTACGCAGTAACCAGTATATAGAGGTAGCTTGACTGCAGTGCCACTGATTATGATAACTGCGTTTTTAATATAAATCACGAATAATAGAGGTCTCAACACAGAGCCTTGAGGCACACCTGATATTATTGGGACTAATGAGTACACTGCTCGATGAAATGTCGAGTAAGCTTAGTGCCGTTAAATACTGTACACAGTTTATAGAGAACCTTCTTGTGACAGACCATTTATGAAAATGGCTTTGATTTGATTACGGATTTCAAGTGCGTGAATTCAGTGACTTCGTGACGGTGAAAAAACCAGTTTGATAACTAAGTTGCATTGTGAAAGAATATTGTTACAAATTAAATAAAGAATTATATGCTTATGAATAACATTCTCAAGAAGCTTGCAGCAAGTGGAAATCAATGCAACAGGTCTGTAATTAGTGATAGTTGTTTATCGCCAGATTTGAACATTGGCAATTTTTAAGTGGAGAACAACAGATATGTATCCAGGGATTTGTTGAAACATACTGCAAGATAATGTGCACCCCATTCTGAATACCTCTCCAGGAACTTACAGCTTACAGTGGTAGAGGTGCAGGCTAGTTGGTTCTTCATATCTTAAAATAGTGCAAAGGATGGGGACAGTGACAAGGTTGTGTGTCTACTCGTCTACTCGTCTACTCTTGTCACTGTCCGCGTATTTTGTGCTGTTTTAAGATAATCAGGAATTTGTTAGGTATGTATACCGCCAGGTCCAGCTCTTTTCGATGTGTCAGTTTTTAACAAAAGGTTATGAACTCGGGTGTGACTTGAGCTGCCATGGTGGCTCAGTGGTTATGATACTCAGCTGCTGACCCGAAAGACGTGGGTTCAATCCCGGCCACAGCGGTCACATTTGGATGGAGGTGGAATGCTAGAGGCCCATGTACTGTGCGATGTCGTGCGTGCTAAAGAACCCTAGGTGGTCGAAATTATCCGGAGCCCTCCACTATGGAGTCCCTGTTAGCTCGAGTCGCTTTGGGATGCTAAACCCTATATAACCATCCGGTGAGACCTGAAGACTCAAACTCTTATAACAGAGAACTGTGAGTGCCATCGTTGTGATCAGTGGAAATGTTAAATGCTTCATGTAGCACAAGACTGGTCGTTGTTACGATGTGGTGCCCATATTAGGGCTGTGTATATTATTTTGAAGTTGATGTTGCCAGCTATCTCGCAAACCAAGTATTGCATCACTCGAGCACACACTTCCTCGGCTGACTAGATATTGTTCACTGTGAACAATATCTGTTAAACTAACGCGAGAGCGTTAAAGGCCCTGTTACCCAGAAAATCTGGCGTCAGCATTGTCAGCGTTGTGAGCGAAAAATCACGAGCGTGACTCTGGCAAGTGGTGCCCAGAGAGCAATCTAGGAGCAGGTGGGCCACCTGGGCCATGTGACAACGTGGGGTCATCACAACCTGCCCACCAGATAGTGAACAAACTGTCCACCATGGCAGGTGGCAGATAAATTAATGATTGGTCGCTCGGGAAGAGTAACCTGGACCACTTAAGGCCCGCCGCTGGGAGTGCCTGTCATCCCAGGGCAGTGGTGCATCGCTTAACCGCTGCACCACTGTGCCAGGAGGGGTATGAGGACTCCCAAGGATCTGTGAATGTAGAGAATGACCTTCTGAATATTTGGGAATTAACCCATTGCGCTATCGTGTCATACCCTTTATTTGGAGCCTTAATGTTCCCTCCAATTTTTGGTCACTGTTTGCATCCATTTTGAGCTTGTGGGTAAATTGGGGATGTGTTATTTTGTGCCTTGTCACTGCGCAGTCATAATCACTCGCAATGTTGCGTTCTTTACCACTATCCTGATGTTTGGTCAGTTATGCATCTTGGAATAAAGCTTTTGGTCAGTGTGATGGGCTCCTGCAGGCACGCCTAGCTTTGATCTGAGGACCAAATGATCACATATGACTGTATCTTACTAAGTTATCATAATGGAAAGGAATACTACCATTGCTTCATTTTGTTGTGTTGTGCTTTTTGTAGAACTCTACCTGATGGTAAGAGGCATTGAGGTGCCTCCGAAAGAGAGGGTACGAGCTTGTGAACAGAAGCTTGAGAAATGCAGGAACCAGGAGAACAACCCGGACAGCCAAGTGTAAGTATAACACTTGTGCTTGAGCAAGCACTCAGATCCATGTGGTCTGTGCTAAGCAGGTGTTTGTTCCGATCTCAGCAGATAATGTATTGTGTGTTATTGACTGCCATTAAGTGTTTTTTTTTTGTTTTTCAGATACAAACGCAAAATGCAAGATGGACTTGATGATGACCAACAGACAAGCTCCAAATATTCGAGAATCTCCGAGGTTACTCCCATTTTTGCTGCTAGCCCTGCCTTTCTTTTGGCTAATGGCTGTATTTGCTAAGTGAACTCTTGTTTCATACTTTTCGGCTTTGTGACCGTTATTTTTTATTACAGGAGCATCGGCAAGTGGATGACTCAATGGGTGGATCAAGTGCCTTGGAAGGTTCACCGTAGCCTGCCGATGCTGCGCTTTCTGTTATCTTGCTAGTAAAAGTTTGTGAGTGGCCACGAATGTTAGTTGCCATGGCTGTGTTGCTGGCTCTTATACAGTGTTTGCAATACTGAAGGAGACTGGGACAGCAGGAGTAGCGTACTCCTGGCCAGGTCTTAGGCCCCATACATTCTGCTGTAGGCCCATGGAGCCAATGCGACTTGCCATCTGAAAAAAAGGCCACGCAGAGAAGGTAAAAAGTTGTAATTCGTCGACTGCATTGGATACAACCTTTGGCATGTATGCCTTGTTGCAGCATGCAGTTAATAAATTTGCTGTTTGCAGTTATCAAAGAAAAGTAATAGAAAAATATTCAGCACTTCTGATTGATTACTTGGTGAGAGAGTTGCTTGTCCTCCGATGCCAACTGCCTACTGCATAGCTCAAGGCACGAGTTCTGCGTGAATGGGCCACAATGGACACAACATGAATGCCATAATTTGGCAGCAGCTTTGAGGAAAACAGTCGTATGCGGCTGCAGCCGCATCGCCCAATTGATGGCGCGGAGCCAGCCATCGATGTCATTTTATCTTGTGTCATTGGTCAAGGCTGCAGCAGTGTGTGTGATGGTGCTGCTGTGCCTTCTCTTAACTTCTTCCTCTGTGTGCAAGCAAAAAGTATTTGTGCATTCTCTCAATTATTTTGTTTCTCCCCGTCGTTTTCCTCAACCATAATTCATCCATTTCCTCATGCGTTGCCGCGGTTTCCCTTAAAGTTCCTGCGCCTTTTTCTGCTCTCCATACGAACGTTTAAACAGGGACTTATGTTTTTATATGCCAAACACCACTCACAAAATAGAATATTATTGCCTAAGTAGTTTGAGATCTAAATAAGCATCGGTACTTGCCTGTATTTGGTGGAATTATCGAGAAACTTCTTGGCTACGAGTACAGTTTTGCAGACGCGAGCAAAGCAGCCGGTCTGGATGGATGGATGGATGGATACGGCTGAACCCTTTACATCGGGCAGTGGCTCAAGCCACCTAGCCATGTCTTGTGAAATTTTACTCCTGTCTTGCTTTTAGCCACCAATCAGATAACCTTCGCTTGGTTACTTCTAACCTCTTAAAATCCACTTTCCCTTCACTATCCCTAAACCCCAATGCCTTGGGTAAGTCAGCCCCGCTGCCTTCCACTGTAGGGTGAAGCCCTTTACAGAAAAGTATCAAGTGTTCAGCTGTTTCCTCCTCCTCTCCGCACGCAATGCACAAAGTGTCTATCTCCTGGTACCTGACTCTATACGTCTTAGTCCGCAAAACTCCAGTCCTGGCGTCAAACAACAAAGAACTTCCCCTACAATTATCATAGATATTTTCTTTGACAATTTCCTGTTTAAAGGTCCGGTATGTTTCTAGTGCCGATTTCGTCAGCATCCCTGTTTTCTCACAGGCTCAGGCTACGCCGTCTGCCGGACGGACGTCGTCTGCCGGTCGTCTGCCGGACGGCGAGGCAGACGACGTCTCAGCTCTGTTTGGCTCTGTGGATGCGAGAAGCGCCGGTTCCCTCGCCGTCCGGCAGATGGCGCAGCCTGTGAAACCGGCTGCTTTGCTCGCGTTTGCAAAAACTGTACTCGCAGCCAAGAAGTACCGATGCTTATTTAGATTTCGAACTACTTAGGCAATAATATTCTACCTTGTGAGCGGTGTTTGCTCTCGATTTGGCCAGTAATTTGTGCACAAGAATTTTTTAAAATCCGGCACATAAAAACGCAAGTCTCTGTATTATATCCATGGTTGTATCTTTAAACGTTGCTCCATACCTACTCCTTACATGACACCGCATCGGGGGCCGTGAATAAATTAAGGACATAATATTGATAAATGTTAATCGGAAGAAATAAAAGCCCATTTCTTGTGTGCACAAGAGCGCTTGAAATATGAATAGGCCGGTGATAAAGTTGATATTATTTAGTCCTGCACACGGAGTTATAGCATATTGCAAACGATGTGGATATAAAAAAAAAAGATAGTACTAGGACTATAGCAAACAGTGCATAGTGTTTAGTCTGACATATTCGCAATTAAAACAGTTAATCAACGGCGTCGCAACCATCGCAACCTCTTCGAGTGCTTTCCGCTTATGCTCGCACCATTTCTTTCGTCTGGCAACCAGACTAAAACTTGTGCTTAAGGCAGAGTGGTTGCTGGGAATTATTCCTCGCGCGTAACAAATCATAGAAAGTTTTGTGGACGTGTTGTGCGAATCGGCTAGTGCACTCTTCGCGTCTGCGCTGTGCGTTTTTTTTATCTGCGGAGAGTCAGTCTGGAGGTAAAAGCCGTGCATCTGTCGGCTATTCCAGTCGGCAAAATGTTACCAGCGAAGACTCTGACTTGTGCCGCCGCAAGCGTGGTGTTTACATTTTGCGTCGCTTAATCATTCATTTCTCCGCACCGTCTGCGGACTGAACATAGCAAGGAGGTTGGAGTCAATGTGGGTCCGCGGCTGACGCTGCCTTCCGACATGGCTCCTAAGTCTCGGAAAATTGCCATTATGGGTTTCCGATCCGTTGGTGAGTAATGTTTTAAGCCTAAGCCACTTCGCCTTATCGCAATCCGAGGCCGCGCGTCCCCTTAGCGGTTGGCACAGATGGAAGCGTTTGCCAGATTTATTTGATGTGTCACCGTCATGCGCTATGCTCGTACCGCTGAGGGCTTTAATTTTTCGGCTGTGTGCGTCGGTAAATTTGAGTTCGCTTACTGTGTTCTATGGCGCTGGTTGCAGCATTGCAGGCAGCATTGGCAGCATCAGTATCTTGCGTTCCGCGCAGTGATAACGCATATCGTTTGTCGTGGCCTTTACGCTTTGCATGCAACTGTTTGCGGCTTCTTAACACTAAATCTGGACTCTTTCTTGGTTCTTATGTCCTGCAATTTAATGTTTTATTGGAAGCTGATTTTGTGAATGGAATAATTCGCCCCATATTAGCCGCTTCTAGAGGCAAAGCTGGCATGATTTACAACGCGTGGCCGTTACTGTGGTGAAGAACAGGATGTTGCTTTTCAAGCATTTCCAGCAAGCTGGTTACATAAGGCTGTGTATGTAGGGATGATATACGCCTAGTCGGCCGCCGACAAAATCGCATATTGTGGGAGGGGCGCGTGGAGGCTCCGCGCGCGAACGTTGCATGATCACGTGCGTCCTGACTCGTGCAGGAAAGTCGTCGCTTACGATTCAGTTCGTGAGAACCAGTTGTGGATTCCTACGACCCCACCATTGAAAACAGTAGTGTCTCGCTATTGGTATATTGCAGACAGTGAATTAACAGGTCCACCTCTCGCTACTATTACCGTACTTTCCAGCTTTTCACAAGGACTGTGAAAGTTAAAGGCCAAGAGTACCATCTCAAGCTTGTAGACACAGCAGGGCAGGTATGTTGCCCAATTTGTGTGGTATATTGGAGCTGTTAAATATTGTAAGCTCTGCATTTTTTGGCACAGTTAATGATATGATATTAATAGTAGTAATAACTATAGCCATGTGAATGTACTGTACGCACACCAAGCCAGACTTGTTAATATTCCTGAGTGGCATAAGTTTGCTTCATGCACTAAAACGTAGTAGTAGTGACGATTCAAAAAAGTGAAGATTAACTGCTGTGAACAGAGAATTCATTCTTTACGCATTTCTCACTTACATAATCTCTCGTGTGCCATTATTTCACAGGGAGAGAGAATTTAAGCAGCTGTGAAGCATAAAGATCATCTGATAATTTCCTTGACCTGCTTTATATTTTCTTTTGCAGGATGAGTATTCCATATTTCCCCAATCCTATTCTATGGACATTCATGGTTATGTGTTGGCTACTCCATCAATTCTGCAAAAAGGTACAATGAAAACAGATTTTCTTGTAGCCCATTCAGTGTATTTCCTTCTGCATTTAGACATTTAGTTATGTTTTTTCTTTTTGCCATCTAGTTTTGAAGTTGTCAGGGCACTCTATGAGAAGCTCCTGGACATGACCGGAAAAGTCCAGTAAGTGCTCATCTGTTAGGTTACTATGATCCTTCATAGATCATGTCTACAAGGTATTGTCTCAGTTTAAAGACTGTGTTGTAAGCAGCCTAAAAAGCAGAGCCCAGAGCATGGGAAGTTCAAATGATGGAAAATGCATTATATTGAACGATGCTTTGAAAAAAGCCATTTGGTGATGCATACATACTGCCTCGTTTGCCTACATCATTGTCAGACGGGGGGGGGGGGGGGGGGGGGGGGGTTTTGATGACTTACTAACCACTGAAATGCAAATCGGCAACAATGGAGCCACAGTATCATTACTCATTTGCCTTGTCCATTGATATCTGCTTGTTGAAGGCTTGAAGAGTAATGTATATATTGGGTCACGGCTAATGCTTGGTGGTCAGTTATTGCTTGCGTCTTTTTATGTAGTACTCCAAGCCTTGATCTTGTCTGCATGCGAAGTAGTCCAGCATACTGTAGCTTGCAGCTAGTGCAGTACCTTGTTTTGTTGGTGCTGGGTGGCTTTTTAAAGGATTGGAACTGTTAAGGCTGGTTTGGAAAAATAGGCAGTGAAGGAACTAGTCATTGTTGGCCTTGTCCAGAAAAGATTGCTTTATTCCCAATTACTATGCTTTTAGTGAGAATTTTTCTTGAGTAGAGCATCGAGTGTTGCAGACACTCAGTTGCACTTCTTCTCAGGCCATTAGTTGTGGCCTTGGCCTCTCTGTAGTTGTTAGTGCCAGCCTTTGAACTGTTCATAAATTGTTGTAGTATTCGCAGCCCTGTGGAAGTTATAGCATTCTTTATCAGTTTCTTCGATAGCATGCTCTATCGGTTTGCTATATTAAGCAGCCTGAGCAGCGGCTCATGGCGTAACAAGGTAACCATGTGGGCTAGTTGGTGTTTCAGACATAACTTCACCAGCGAAAGCACAAGACACCAGGAGAAGAACACCTGTGCAGTGCTTAAAAAGTAATAAGTGCAAATCGCATCTCTGTATTCAAGGACAGTTTTGTTGTGCTGTGCTGTGAAGCTGCGAGTGGGTGGTGATGGTTTCTATTTCTGTGTCTTGTGGTTGGCTTGTGAGTGCATCACAACAGCGACTTGTACAAGCTGTTGCATCATGCTTATAGCTTTGTGGTATAGCCACAGGAAGTTGTCCCCAAATGTGGGCACATTCCCTTTCAAGGAATGGAATAATGCTGTTGTCGCTTTTTTTTTTTATATGGAGATAAGTTAAAGTACGTCAAGGAGATGATTAGTACAGAATTGTACAGTAATGAAATTACTTGGGACTTAGCTACTTCTAATTGTAGCCCATCTGCACTTCAAAGCTGTCTATACTACTGGGATTCGCACACTTGCTAGAGTTGCTGGAGATATAACTGTTGTCTTTTTTCTTAGGGAAAAGGTTTGTACATCGTGCATATAGATAACTACTATTTGTTGTGGTCATTTTCTGGCTCATTTCTTTCAGTGTTCCCATTGTCCTTGTTGGGAATAAGGTAGACCTCAGGGTTGAAAGGTAAGTCAAGAAAGGGGCCCACCTTCTCTTTTTCTGCTGCTTTTTTAACTTAGTGCCTGGAGGTGTGGTGAACAGTGTTCAAGCTCAGTCTGTAACAGTGCGGTTGGCTTTTTGGTTGGAAACAGCTTGATTGCTTTGTGTCCAGACCTTTGCACGCCATGGTTACGGATTATATAACCCAGATTCTTTAAAGTATCTGCCAAATTGTCTAAAACGTACAGGCTGTTTCAAGGGAGGTATTTAGAATAGGCTTGTGCTCAATTGTAAGTTCAGTTTCGAGTGCTGCATTTTCCAAGTTATAACATGACAATTTATGCCCTCATTGTTCATTAACATAGTAAAAACTTGTTATTTTCCCGGTTCGTATGCTCCAAATTGCAAGGAATAGAAGTATGTTCCCGGATAATATGATTTCCTGAAAAGTATGTTCAATAGTACGCCAGTCTGATTGTATATGTTCAGTACGCATCCGGAGTGCATAATTGTGTCGGGCCGAGCCTGGTGGCATGCGACACTGCAAAAGACCAGCGGCAATCATCCACAAAGGCAGCTTTTCCACAATGGATCAGTGCAGTGTGGCAAAGCATTCGAAAATGACCTACGTGAGCCGGTTGACCATGGGGTCCTGTGACACAATCGGAAGCGGCAGTCAGCCGCAAGAGTGGGTTCTTCACAATGCATATGTGCAGCGGGGTGAAGCTTCTGAAAATGGAGACGGTGGTAACAAAGAGGTCCCAGCAACTTTCACCCTTGATGTTGCCGGCTTTGGATACGTTGCCAAGTCATTCATGCTAAGAACAGTGCAAGTATAATTCTACAAGCGCCATAAAAACTCTTCAGATCTTGTGGCAGCAAGTGCTAACCGTCCTTTTATAGGAAGTGAAAGCGGCACTGAATACTTTTTTACTTCATTCTTTGTTTTTATTTCAAAAATTTTTTATGGTTTTTTGGATAGTACCGTTTATGGAAAGGAAGACAAAAAAGCGAGTAGTGCATGAGTGGGAGTGCTTGCACTAGGCTCTGTGGGGTTAAAAATTTGGGGTACAAATACATTTACCCCGCTTAATCGCAGCTGACAGTTCAAACTGCCGACCCCACCCTATGATAGCGAGTGCTACTGAGCACACGCAGGCCATGGCGGGCCTTCTTCTGAAGGAAACAAAGGAACAACACTGGCTTACACAGAATGGCATTTATTGCTGCAACAATAATGCCAGCTAGCAACAAAATACGCTAAGGAATCGAAGTTGTCGAACTCGCCAGCAAGGTTACGAGGGAACTTTCGCCCACGTTAGGGCAAGGGGAGAAGCTCCGAGGCCGTTGGGATGAGCTCGCTGGAAAATTTTCCCACGAGGCCTCATCTCGCTGGCAAAGCGTCGCGCCGAAACGTCTGCACGTGGCAAGTTCCCAAGCCGAAGAGAGAGAGCTGTCTCCCCCGCGCACGCAGCTATTGTGCCATTTGTGGTGCTCATGGCACTGCGACGCAGGTGCCCTCCCTTGTTAGTTGAGGCAGCTAGGGAGGGCATATCATGGGAAGCAAACCGAAAGGGGACCAGAGCAGAGTGAGTCGCTGCAGCCATTAATCATCATGCCATCACCATCAGTAATGTCCTGTATTCTCGGCTTGCCGTCACGTAACAGTATGTTTTCCTAGATAATATATCCCCTCTCCCCTGTAATACCGCATAATTTATGAAATGTATCCTAATTCTTATCGGGTAATTGACTTGTAGACTGTTCATGCCTAAGTTTGGTGGGTCGCAGGAGGTCCCTATCCAGCAACTCTGTATCCTAGCAGATGGTGTCAAATCAGTGGGGAAGATCTCGACTAAGAGTTTCGGCCACTGCGGTGGCTGAGTGGTTATGGCGCTCGGCTGCTGGCTCGAAAGGCGCAGGTTCGATCCCGGCCGTGCCCGTGTACTGTGCGATGTCAATGCACGTTAAAGAACCCCACGTGGTCAAAATTTCGGGAGCCCTTCACTACAGCGTCTCTCAGGCCTGAGCCGCTTTTGGACGTTAAACCCCCATAAACCAAACCAAACAAATCAATTAAGAGCTCCGACTGAGTGTTTCAGCTGCACCACAATCTCAGTGCTGCTGCAATGGCTTAACTGGCGGAGTGACGAGAGAGATATGCTGATATTGTGGCACAGCTGAATCCCTTGAGCTCCTGCTGCTCGCTTGTTGTTTCTCAATTACTTTCAAGGAAAAGAAAGAAGGAAAGTGTTGTGTGACGCCAGTGCATGTTAAAGGACCCCCATCTAGTCGACATTCTTCTGGAGCTGTCCAGTGGTGTGTTCCTCACGTGTAGCCTTGGATGTTACGTTGCATATCTTTTCATTACGAGAAGTGAACATAAAATTAATTTGAAAATGTTCTGTGTTTTACTATTGTGCTGTAAGAAAGAGCACCCTCATCACTTTTAACAGGGAATGGAGAATGGAAAGAAAGGGTGAGACCTGGGCACATACAAGATAAACTGCACAGTTTTCTTTAGGTGAAAGCACGAGAATCTCAAAATGCATAAATTTCAGACTTTCAAAGTAGCTTGACTGTGCCCATTCTTGGTTCAGCAGTATCTATAGCGGTACTACATGAAAATTTGCTCAACTGCTCCTAGCAATGATGTGTATGTTTGCTGGGCCTTTCTGTATGCTTGCCTTCACCGTACACAGGATGGGCCAATTTGGCGCATTTTCTTGCAGAGCTGCACCTGTGCATTGACACCCATAATTTTTATTTTTCCTTCAGTTCTGTCGTGCTTGTGTTAGTAGCACACAATGGTATTGTGGTGTTGGGTCTGCTCAGAATTAATGTTAGAGGTGCTGGAAAGAGTGTTTGCAAATATTATGTTGCTGGCAGCATGAGTTCTACCTGATTTGCTAATCTTAGGTGATGTGCTTACCTTTGGTGACAGGGTTGTTAGCTACGAGGAGGGGAGACAAGCTGCTGAGTACATGAAAGCAGCTTTCCTGGAGGCATCTGCAAAGCAGAATCAGGTGAGCAACCCCTTTTGCCGCTTTCATGATGAAAAGATGTCATTAGGAAGACAAAATATAAGAAAATAGCTGTTATGCGAACTTTCTATCACAGATTACTCGCATTGTATGCAAGACTGTTCTTACTGAAACAGACCAGTGAGTGATGTGCACTCTCCTTGAAGTCTGTGTGGTGGCCTAGTTGTTTAATGGAGGCATTGAAATTAGCTAGGCTTACCGTAATTTGCGCACTTTTTTTTCCTAAAATTGAGGCTTCAAAAGGGAGGTGTGCAAAATTACACGGGTGATTTCGCAAACACACCCTTTAAAACTCTACAAAGGTCTAATGTGCAATGTATATGGTATACAGTTAAAACCGGATATAACGAATTGAAAAAGGCCGAAAAATATTCGTTTTAAGGAGGTTTTCGCTATATGCAGTTTCCGCGAGAAAGTTCGAAGAATAAATACAGAAACGAAACCAAGGTGCAAATCAAGGCCATTGAACTGGCCCAGAATGCATTTATTGCACTGAAAAGAAACAAGTGATTTTGCTCTGCTGTTTGCTGATGAGGGTCGGCACCACTGATCGTTCGTAGCACATCAAGGCATTTAATGCTGCACCACCATCATCCAGCGAGCCCACGCCGCGCCGCAAAACGTCGATGGCATTCAACACTTCATTTGTTGAAGGCATATCACATGGTGACTCGACCTCTGGAGATCCATCATCGTCGGTCTGACATCGGACACTTTCAATCAGCACCTCATCCGACATCTCTTCTGTAGTTATGGCATAGTCGTCCGCATACAAAAAGTCACAGAGCTGCGCGTCATCCGGGGCTGCTCCATTCATGTACAGCAAACCCCAAGCTTCGGCGAGATCGGGCGGCCCTGGAGGCTCCACTCCTAAGTGCTCCTCTTCGTCAGTTTGCGCAGCCTGAACTTCTTTCGTTATGCGGGCTTTTCTGAAACAGTTGGCGATAATGTCCGGACTTGTTTCTCGCTACGGTGCTTCAAGCATCTCAGCTGCTTGGAAAATGTCCACTTTCATTTCCTGTTGAAGACAAATGTTCAGAAGCAGCTTTTGGATCACTCTACACCGGTAGCTGCACTTCACGCTGTTGATAATTCCTTTGTCGAGGGGCTATGTTAGTGAAGTGCAGTTCGCGGGCAAATACTGCATTTTGATATTTGTAAGGTCGAGGCCTTCAACATGGTGCGGAGCACAGTTATCTAAGAATAAGCAAATTCTCCGGCCTTGCTTCTTGACATCTTCATTAAACGCTCTCAACCAGTCACAAAATATGGCCCGCGCCATCCACGCTTTCGTGTTAGCTACGTATTTCACGGGCACCGGTGTGTTCCTTTGAAGCACCTGGGGCGGCCACTCTTATCGATAACCAGTGGGACGCGCTTGTCAGTCCCGTCCGAGTTACCACACGGCAAAACAGTTAAACGAAGTTTAGTATGCTTGCCTCCGTGGCAGGCGTCGCCTTTCAGGCTTAGGGTGTGGTTCGGAAGCAACTGATAAAAAAGAGCGGTCTCGTCGCTGTTGTAGACTTTGGACGCATCGTAGCGCTCCAAAATTGCTGGCAGTTTCTCTTCAGCCCAAGAATTGGTAGCGTCGCTGTCCGCAGAAAAGGACTCACCACTTATCTTTCCAGCGATGCCATACCTGTTTTTGAAGCCTTGAAGCCATCTGTTGCTCGCTTGTAGGTCATGAAATCCCAAGATACAGGCGTAATCCCGTGCCTTTTACTGCAAGAGAGCGCCGCTGATCGGAAGATTTCTAGCCCTCATGTCCATGAACCATGTGAACACCGCCTTGTCCACGTTGGTGTATGTTGATGGCTTTAGCTTCTTCTTTTTGCCACTAGCAGTACCGGACTCCAGTGCACTGTGAATCGCATCTTTCGCTTTGAGTGTCATAGAGAGAGAGCTGGCTGGGATTTCAAACCTGGCAGCAACATCCTTCTTTTTTTCGCCTGCAGCAACGGCGTCCAGAATAGCAATTTTGTCCGCAAGAGACAATATTTTCCGTTTTTTCGTAGACGCATTCATTCTCGATGTGTGAAAGCACCAATGCGACCCGGCGCACAGATATACGAAGTCGAGAATAAAGTGCACACGCCGGTACAGCGAAGGGAACAAAGAAACAGATTCGGAAAGCGCCAGTTTTTCAAACATAGAAAGTTCGAGAAACGCGTGTAGTGACACCTAGTGTCATGCATACAAAGTGAAGTGACTTCTCCAGCAGCCAAAGAGTGGCGCTGCCGGCGTGAAAGCAAGCGGCGCCTGTACATTATCATCATCACCACCGAGCGGGCGGGTGATGCTGCTGGCTCGCCGCCGATCGCTCGCCGCCGCTGCAAAGGTTTCTTTTTAGACGTTCATCGTTCTTGATCATTAACTAACGAAGAAATTTGGCACAATTTAGCTCTGTTTTTCAAATACGGGGAAAAAAGACAAGGCGGTCGACGGGACAAATTCGTTATTTCGAGGTTCTCTCCCCTGCCCCTTTGTTACTTTGAGGTCACAAATACATGGGTTCCTGTGGGACTGGCGACGGGGAATAGAAAAAACTTCGTAAAATCGAGGAATTCGTTGTATGGAGGTTCGTTATAGACAGGTTTAACTGTATTACCACGTTTAAGTCGACCCCGAACTGGCGTCCCTCGCTTGGCAAAAAAAATTGGAGGATGCTTAAGCTTGGCTTTTAAGAGTAGAATGGGATAGCATTTTCCGGCTGCCACCGCCACTTATCGTCAGCCACTAGGGGATGGGGTGCCGGTTCCGTGCGTTGACGGAGCAGCTGGCTGCACAAGACCTCCGCCGCTGCCGCTCCTGGTTTCTTCACCACGAATGACGCGACGGAGCCGTGGCAGCCTTAGACTTTGCTGGCGACGGCACCGGCTTTTCCGCCTCACGAGCTCCTTAATGCTTTCAAGTAAAAAGTTGACTCCAAATCTAAATCTACACATTACCGCCCCCACCTGCCCCAAACTCATTATGCAGTTCCCTGCTTGATGGCATCGCGGTGGGTGCGCAGCTCAAAGAAACGATATTATCGCAAAGCTAGCAGTCAGAGGCAAATGGAGATACCAAGCAATAAAACAGTGCCCTCGCATATGGACTGGCTGAGAAGCGGCAAACCGAACAGTCAATGGTTTGGTACTTTCCGATTCTGGCACGGCGCACACTTCAGAGGTTACCAGAAATTTGCTCCCGCAGCCGTTCGTACGGGAAAGCAACCGCCAGTGTAAGCGAGCCGGATAAACAGTGTGCAATTGACTTTTCTTTACCGGAACCATTTGCAGTTGCATGAGTCACCGATCTTCCCAAGCCTTCCTTGTGCTTACCCTCGTGCATGTTGGTGTGCTTGCGCAGCATGGAGCGCAGAATATGCGAAAAAAAGTTTAAAAAAAAAATAAATCCATGTAGTGAAGGGTGCATAAATTACACGAGTAAGTACGGGATTTTATTTGTGAGATGTGTTGAAACAGTTGCTGTTGCTGAATCTGCTTGTGCAAAGTTCTTTCACAGTTGCAGTTGCCATGAATTAAACAGAATACAGTCGTTCCCGGATATATCGAATTATTGCCTATATCGAACAGTTGAAAAATCATCTTGGGAATCCCATGCAAAAGTATAGCGCTATTGTTCGTGTATATAGAACTCCCGTGCACCGGCATATCGATGCCCCGCACTCTGAGAAAGGGGTGTGTGTGTGTGTGAAAGGCACGTGACGAGGAGCACATGGAGTGCAATTGGGTGTGAAAGGGAAGCGGGAGGGAGAAACCACGCTGACCGCAGGCGCCCGTTTCTTGTGTTTTGGTTGGCTGGCACCGCTGGCGCAGTGAGACGAACGAGGTCAGTGCAGCTTGGACTTGTGGTAGTGCGGAGACACGGAGCGGTGCGTCTTTTGATTCGCTTTGTTGCTTTTATTCACTAGGCCAACGCAAAGGCTTGAGACTCGTGTTGTGCAGTGAGTTTTCCTTTCCGCTTTTGGCACGTGTTCAGGAGCCATGGCCGTGAAAAAACGCAAGAATTTAGATTTTTCGAATCATTCGATCATTCGACGGGTGGAAGCTGGCGAAAAAAAGTCGTTGGTCGCCGCGGCGATGGAATTCCTCGCAACACCCTGAGTACGATCCTCAGGAACAAAGTCGATGTTAAGCTGAAGGCAGTGCAGTCCAGTCGCCCTAGAGCGTGTCGTGTGCGCGTCCCAACCTTTGACGAGGTCGAGAAGGCATTGCATGCGTGGTTTTTGGAGACACGTGCCAAGAACATTCCTGTTGACGGCCCAATGCTCATGGAGAAGGCCAAATGGTTTGCTGTGGTTTTCGGAGAAGAAAGCTTCTCTGGTGGCACTGGTTGGCAGCAGTGATTTAAGTCGCTACAGCATCTTCGGAAAGACCCTTTCGGGCAAAAGCGAGGTGACTAGCACAAGTCATAGAGAAGTGGTTGTCCGAAGAGTGGCCAAATATTTCCGACATCTTTTCGGCGTCGCAAACATTCAACGCAGATGAGACGGCACTGTTTTGGCAAATGCTGCCAAGCAAGACAGCATCTGAAGGGCACTGCATGCCATGGTGGAAAGAACAGCAAAGTGCGCGTATCGATTTTGCTTGCTGCAAATATGGATGGGTCATGCGGACTGCAGCCGTTTGTTATCGGAAAGAGCAGGCCGCCACGCTGCTTTAAGAACGCAAAAGGCCTCCCGGTTCGATATGCGTCCATTAAGAAAGCTTGGATGACACGCGATTTTTTCGTTGAGTGGCGACAGGCGTGGGATGCCGAACTGGAGAAGAGTCGGCCGCAAATTTTGTCTTCTTCTTGACAATTGTTCAGCCCATCATGTCGTCTGCCCATTAAAGCAGATCACCCTCAAGTTTCTGCCACCAAACACAACGGCAAAACTCAAGGTGGACCTCCTCAGAGCCATTCAAAGGCTGGCTGGTGCTTGGAACGACGTGAAGAAAAGCACAATTGTGAACTGCTTCCGCAAAGCAGTCTTTGTGGTAGCTGCAGATGACGGATGTCTTGACAGTGAAGACGACGCTGGATGCCTGGACAGCAAATTTCGCGAGCTCTCGGCATTCCCAGGTGCCATTCCAGGCAGCGTTACAGCACGCGATTTCGTCAGCGCTGACGACGGCGTGCAAGCTGTAGCGGATCGCGCCGATGCGGAGATTATGGCTGACATCATGGGTGACGAGGACGCAGACTCGAGCAGCGGCCGACGAAGAGGACCAACCACCATGCACTGCAGCTGAACTTGCATCAGCTTTCAGCGTCATTTGCCACTGTTGTGGCACAATGGAAGGATCCGGCCTTTCTCGTTTACACAGTCAACAAGCTTGAGGACAGCTTAATGAACTTGATGATGCAGAAGAAAAAGCGAGCAAAGGTCACAGATTTTTTTTTCTTCCGAAAAAAAGTGCTCTGGTCATCGTGCTGTGTTTTTGTTTTTTTACGCGCCTTGGAGGCACAGATCGGTAAGTTCCCGTTAGTCACGACATCGGGAAACTGCCTTGAGCTGTGTGGAGTTGTTAGAGAAGCTTTTGACATGCATATTTTATATTTCGAATGATCGATATATCGAACTATTTCGCGATCTCCTTCGAGTTCGATATATCCGGGATCGACTGTATCTGCTGCCTATTTCCAATTCAGTCAAATTATTTTAGTTCCCACACCACTGCCCAGAGACCACATTGCACACACCACACGCTGTCCATGGCCAGGGACGGCTGACCCAGACATGGCAATCCGAGGTAGAAAAGATGGCGTGAGCTGGGTTACAGGCTTTCCCCGCCCTAAAAAAGGAGGCACGGGCATCAGTGCACCCTATTTGTTTCTCCACTGTTTGTTTTAAGCAGCGGTGGGAAGTTTGAATGCTGCAAGTGGTGTGGCAGTCAGGTGACCTCCAAATGTTCACCCAATCAGAGTGCCATATCTTTATGCACAGGTTATATGGGGACACTCACAACTGGCAAAATTATTAGTTCTGGAGAGGGCTGCATAGTTTTGGGGGATTTGTTAGGATGCAAGTTTGAGTTGTGCTTGGCTGTGCCAATTCCTTTCGCTCATTTCCTTGTGGCCTAGTGTGGACTGTTTCTTCGTGGGTGTGCAAGATTTTGCGAGTGCCCTTTTGGAAACTTGATTGATCCCGCATGTAACCATTTAATGCATCAAAAAGTCATTGTTTTCCTTCTACTGTTGCATCAAGGATGGCATAGAATGTATCGGCTCGATCAGATGAGTTCGCCAAAGTTATTCACATTTGATCCTTAACCGAATGCCAGGCCAGCAGTCAAAAGAAATGATGCACAATAATAGTCTGTACACCACTGAAGGGAGAAGGTTATTATTTCTTGCGTTTAACCCTGCAGGGGGGTGTCTGCAGCTTGCAGGCGTTGGTGAGTGGCAACACCACGGGTTCCCGAGCATCCGCAGGGACACTCCCCAAGGGGATGATGGTGAACAGTGCATCACCACGGACCCGTGCCTAGCCGTGCGTGGCATTGCTGTGACCGGGGGAAAGGGGATCCTGGTGGTTGAGCCGATGCCGTGCGTTTGGACCCTTAAGGCCCCTCTGCGGAGGCAACACACCACTTTGGCCTCAGCTTCCTGTACACGGCACCTCCGGCCTGACCCGACCGGGGGGGGAATCAGCAGTCGCCTTTTCCTATCCTCCCCTCCATCTTTTACTTTCCTAGCTCTTTCTCATAACTCTCCTATCTCCTACTCACTTCTTGGTTTTTCCTTCTTTCCTGGCGGCGAGGGTTAACCTTGTGTGACCAACTACCCTGAGTTGCGTCATATTTGGTTATAGTTGAGGTGTACAGCTGGCGTGGGCAGGACTTGCTTTCAAGTTCCTGTCCCGTCCCCTTGTTGGACTCCGTGGTGGGTGGCTGGCACCATGACCGAAGAACAAAATTTTTTATGGCTCCCCTACTTTCAAAACCAGATCGCTCTCTCAAAAGAGGGCGGAACGAGGCAGACGACTTCTTTCTCAAAAGACAAGTAACTTTTCCCAAATATCACGTGATCCAAAGTGAAGAACAAGATAAGCAAGCAAGAATAATATCCACCTTCCTTATGTCAAAGTGCTTGACAGAAACCTTAGGCATTGGCTATAAGCTCTTAAAAATGGCCAGCGGCGATTTATTGCTCGAACTGTGCAACAGTGTCCAACAGTCCAAGCTCTCCAACCTAACGTCCATAGGGGAAATCCCTGTCTCCGTGACCTCTCATCGCTCACTTAACATTGTCCAAGGCGTAATATCCGAAAGTGATTTTGTTCACATCATTGAAAAAGATGCTCGAAGGGCTCACTGACCAAGACGTCATAATGTCCACCGAATCAAAATCCGGAAGGACTATAAGGAAATAGACACAAAACACTTGATCCTCACGTTTAACACCAGCACATTGCCCGACACAATCGACGTGGGATATTTGAAAGTCAATGTAGGACCATACATACCCAACCCTCGCAGATGTTTCAATTGTCAAAGGTTCGGCCACGGCTCACAGAGGTGCCGGGGTCGCAAAACTTGTGCAAAATGTGCTTCGAATGATCACCAGTCTGATGGATGTGACGTAGCCCCGCGCTGTGCAAACTGTGAAGGAGACCATGCGGCATACTCCAGGGCGTGTCCGTCCTGGAAGAAAGGACAAGAGGTAATCACCATAAAGACAAAGGAAAACATTTCATTTAAAGAAGCGAGAAGGTGTTTTGCACTTACAAACACATTCTCCTTCACAGCAAAACAAAACTTCGCAGATGTGGTGCGCAGGGTCGCAGCACCACACAGCACTCCGGCACCTGCCAAGGCCGCTTTCACAGAGCCTATGGCAGGGCCATCCACGCCCCAGGCAGGGTCAGCGAAAGCTGCCCTGCAATTGCCAAAGCAGGGAGCGCCGGTCCATGGGTCGGCGTCCCGCAGGACCTCCCCCGATCGGGAGAGGCCTGAAACTAACAGAACCGCGGCTGCGCGGTCTCCTCCAGCACCTCTGCCGAGGTGATGGATATAACCCCCAGTCCGCACGCTTTACAGCGGCAGAACAGCTCTCTTGAGCGGAAAAAAGACAGGCCCCTCATAACAGGCCCACCACATAAGTAAGTCCCCTTTCATTTCCTCTCAAAAACATAAACATAAACATGGCTTTTTTAATTCAGTGGAATTGCAGAGGACGTATGTGGAATTACAGTGACATAACACATATTTTAGGGTCAATGTTACCCATAGTTTTGTCTTCAGGATACAAATCTTGGTCCACAACATGTGCATATCCTGAAATATAAAATTTTTAGACTCGATCGCGAGCAGGCAAATCGACTCTTGGGAGGCGTTGCGATTGTCATTCAAAGGGGCGTCCCTGCTCAAGTAATCAAGCTCAGAACAAAACTTGAGGCAGTTGCAGTCAGCATCGTCAGCTACAAAACACTAACAATCTGTTCCATATACATTCCTCCACATTTTACTATAACAGTTCATGATCTACAAGAACTGATAGATGAACTTCCAGAGCCGTATCTGGTAGTTGGGTATTTTAACGCTCACTCCCCTCTTTGGGGAAGTGAGCGCTGCAACTCTAGGGGTCAAACGATCGAAGGTTCTGTTCACACAAACAATGTCTTTTAAACACGGAAAAGGCCACATACTGCTCGCCAACCTCGGGCAGTAAGAGCTGTTTAGATTTGTCTTTTAGTTCACCATCTGTTTTTAACGATTTTAAATGGGATGTTATTGACGACCCTTACGGCAGCGATCACCTTCCTGTATTAACATGTTTGACATCTGCACCCGAAATCATCCCAACTAAACCGAGACATTGGAAGCTGCATTTAGCAGGCTGGGAACTTTTTAGCGCACAAGCCAATTTAGAAGATATAGTTTAAGAAAACCTCAGTATCGATGAGATAAATATGTTCACGAATTGTATAATTACTGCCGCACAATTAGCTATTCCTCAGTCTTCAGGAGTGGTGCGGCAAAAAGTGTGGCAGACAAAAGAATGCAAGGAAGCAAAAAAACAACAAAATAGAGCTTGGGGTAAATTTCGCAGGTACCCAACACAAGAAAACCTCGTACATTTTCAAAAGGCAAGAGCCAGAGCTCAATATGTCGCCGCAGTGCCGAGAAAGCTTCTTGGAAGAGTTAAGTTTCATCTTTACACACTCAAACCACATCAAAAAAAATGTGGGAGCAGGTTCGAAAATTAAATGGAAACTTCTCACCGTTCACAGTTCCTCTTCTAACAACACCTGGCACACAAGCATAAGGGAACAGGCAGACATTTTGGGGGAACACTTCGCTGCAATCTCCAGTTCTTCTCACTATACGCAGTCATTTCTTAAACACAAAAATAAAGCCGAAAAACAAAAACTTACAATAAGTGGAGCGGGAAAGGAACAATACAACAATTTAATTACTCTCCAAGGAATAGAGTACTGTCTGCCGGAAAAAAAACTGCACCAGGACTCGATCAGATACACTACGAAATGCTTGCACATCTTTCTCAGCCTGCCATAGGGGCACTCTTGAATTTCCTTAACAAAATATTCATAGAAGGAAAAATGCCTAAAGTGTGGAAAACAGCAGTGATAGTGCCATTCCTGAAACATGGAAAACCACAGACTTCCCCAAGTAGCTATATGCCGATAGCCCTCACAAGCTGTCTCGCGAAATCTTTCGAAAGTGTCCTAAATACAAGATTAACATTTGTCCTTGAAACCCGCGAACTTCTTGATGCCCATCAATGCGGTTATAAAAAGGGATGTTCAACGACAGACCATTTAGTTCGCCTCGAAAACACAATAAGAGAAGCTTTTATACACAAACAGCACTGTCTTGCCATTTTCTTCGATATGGATAAAGCGTATGATATAACCTGGAGGTTTGGGATCCTCCGCGACCTAGGCGACCTAGTGACAGTGTCCATAGGAAATACATGGGAACTTTCAGAAGCTGTAGCGTGTCTAAAAATGGCTCGATTTTCATGAGGTTTGTGGCAGCGCTTTCTTCTTTAATGAATGGAGGAAATGTTGCAGACATATTATTTTTTAAGTTTCATTTGTTTACAAATCAGAGGTAAATATCCAGAAAAATTGCACTTTTAGATATGTCGGTCTGTCATGTCATCTCGTGAAAAAACTAAGCCAACTATCAGTTTCATCCGCAACATTTCCTCCCTTTTTCTTTCTTGATTGTCAAGTGCAATTTTCATTCATATCGAGTGTAGTATTTTGCGTTTTACAGGCTCTGAAAGTTGTGTATGTATTTTCTGTGGGGATTTGAAATTCGCGCCAAATGTAACTAGTGTGGCGTGGTTCCATCTGGCGTCAGAATATTTTGTCACTACTACACTCTACCACCGGCCTGTTGATTGTCTGTGTTCGTGCGCTCAGGTCTTTACTCGGAACTTGGACGGACCTGACCTCTTTCCTTTTTTCTAGTTTGGGCTGTATTCGGAAAGGATTTCTACGTTTCTTTTTTGCTTGAGCTCTTGGTGCGGAAAGGAAGTGAAATGCAAGGCCACACCCAAAAGTGCCCCCCCTCCCGGCAGCCACATAATAAGGCATTGTTAGTGCCAAAACACAGGAAGGGGGCTCCCTATTCAGGACAGTGTGGGAGAACAGCATTGTTCCTTGCCCAGCGCAAGGGCGCAGTGACCCAGATGTCAATACATGTCAAGAATGAAGCTGCAAACATTCCTCATAGGAGGGCCTTGAGCCGATAGCGGCGCTTACATGAACCCACACGCCTGGTTGTTTGAAAACCGGTACTGGTACGTACGCCGAGCCGTGAGTCCAACGGGTCGGTTCTAGTCAATTCCGCCGCAAGGGGTAGGTGACTCAACTCGACCCTGAACCGATGTGTTTGTAAACGCTGTTGGGTTGAAAAGTAGGGTTATTGAAAGGGCAGGGGATAAATGCGAACTTGCTTTCCACGTGTGCCGTCGCACCTCCCATACAGCGATGGCGTGCGTCAATCTTGGAGGCTGCTACTGCTTGCTCGACGCTTGGTGTCGCTACAGCTGAACCGGTCTCAAATCGCTAAAATCGAGTTCATGTAAACACGCAGTGGTTGAGTTGGATTGACCATGCTCAACCCGACGCTATCGGGTTACATGTAAACGGCTAATGGCGTAGACTGATTGTCATGACATAGTGATTAACCTCCTTTCACTGAAGCACTTGCCAATTACCTGCGATTTCACGCTATACTCGCGTACAACTAGGTATGCCAGTGCAACAGCCCACATCAAGGGGAGAAAGGACAGTCTCCTTCCTTCTCCAGCTCAGCCCCTGCTGCACTGCAACTGCGACGTCATGAGAACCGGTCGAAGCCAACGTACGGCTTTGTCTCCTAGCTAGTGAAACCAGAATGTGTCGTATCGGCATCGAAGCATCGGTCCTTTAACGAATCTTTGGTCGAGCGTCGCTCTTTTTCCCCAATTCTGCTCGCGACCAAGCATATCTCTGCCAGAATGTTCGCGTTATCAATGCAGGTGCTGTCCACTGTACGCGGGTAAGCGTGGGTGCACCCTCTGTTCAGAAAGGAGCTCGCGGATTTCCGAGCACCCTACTCCAGAATAGACATTTACGTGGTGTAAATAACGTGATGTCAAACGTTCATGGCCTGGCTGGCAAAATCATCCAGTTTTGCTTCTGAACTGGTTTCGCATGTGTCAAGCGTTCCCCAACCGTCTTTATTCTCCCAATTAGATACGTCTCGGTATGCGCCACACCTAGTCGCACCTCCTGCACTACGCTTCCAAAAGTCGCAGATTTCAATCAGAAAAACGCTCGGAAGGGGCGCTATATGAATAGATATATAAAATATATAATACATAAAAGTATATAATATATAAAAGAACATAAAGCAGAGCTTATAATGAGACTTTTTCGGAAACCATAGTAGGTATGGAATTTTCGCTTTCAAACCCCTGACTTCATGACAATTCAGGTGTGCTGCAGTTTTTGTGTTCAGAAAGAGCACACGCGGTTGACGTGGCTGCAGTGGCCATCTTCTATTAAATTGAAGTTTTTATTATTTTTAACAATAAACCACTACTAGCAACTTTGTCCAGAACAGTTGATAGTCGCTTGTGCAATGACGAAATTCGTGTTCAAAGTCACCACGAATAGCAACAGGTCGATCTCAGTGCTTTTGCAAAACACACATCTCACCCTTTTATCCAAGTCTGATTTGTTCCGTGGTGAAATTATGAGCAGTGAAGGAGACATGAAACAAAGTATTTCAACAGTAATTTAGTTACTGAAGTGACTATCGCCCATAAATAAATAACTGAAGAATTTGGCGACGCCGATAGCAACAAACGTGCTCGGTGGTTATCGAAGAGGAACGTTCAAGATAAGGCGCTAAAAACAACTACAACAACCCTGAATAATGTCTAAATAGTTGCGCCTGGCTGCATTCCTTCTAGATAACGCTAATCGCATCTCTCATAACAAAGTGATATTCCCGCACGCCAACGGTTTTGAACTTGAACAAACAAGTAGTACAACAGTTTCGCGGCATTCCTTTTGTCAAAGAAGCATCGGCCGGATGCTTAAACAAAAAGTTATGTCAACAGCAGCAAGGACAATGCAAAATAAACACTGGCAGCGTAAACAATGAGAGCGCAAAAAGCTTTTCACAGAGGCCGCGTCGTCGAATCGGCGTCCACACTCGTACACGGTCACCAGGCTTGTATTGCGTGTGGCAACGGAGGAATACGCGGAATACGAAATAGCCGGCCAAAGTGTGGAAGGGGAGGTGTTCCCAAGGTGTGTCAAAAGATGACTCACACTCATCTGTTCTGGCTAGGCTAAACCAACACTGCTTCTAACTACTGGCTGTATACCCCACCCTATCATTGTAAATGTATTTTCGCTGTAAAGATGCGAGGGAGCTTATGGGGACCTAAACCGGAAAACGTACTTTTCCTTGTGGCAGCTGAGTGGTGGGTTACTGAAAAAGGTCCATTCTGTGACCACCACCCCTTGAGAGGGGTTATTCTTTTGTGCTTCCGTCTCCCTGCTTTGGCAACAAAGTTCTCGGCCCTACTTTTTGTTCGCGGAAGAACTAATACTTTCATGTCACGGTCGAGGAGATGCCGCGGTAGAATTTTCACACCTGGAGGGGTAATAGAAGTTCCCTCCTTTTAGTGGTACTTAAGGGCTGCCATCTATCGACAGAAAAAGTTCAAATCTGAGTTGCCTCGTAGCTGGTGAGCCCTCTTAAACTGCCTCACTGACTTCCTTTCCGACCGCTCGTTTCAAGTATGTCTGGGATCAACCCTGTCCAGGAGCATCGTTCAAGAGAACGGGGTTCCTCAGGGATGTATTTCAATCCAAACATTGTTTATTATAAAAATGAATTCCATAAGTAAAATAATCCCAAAGTCCATCCTGTATTCAGCTGATGATGTTCAAATAGCCTGCACATCCTCAAACATTGCAACATGCGAGAGACAAATACAGTTGACGATGAATAAACTAGTGACATGGGCAGATCAGAACGGTTTCCAGTTCTCCACACAGAAAACAGTAGCCATCCTTTTCTCGCTGAAACTCTGCATACAAGTCTACCCATTCGTACACCTGAACGGGACACACATACCCGTCAAAAATGAGCACAAATTTCTAGGGATAACCTTTGATAAAAAACTGACTTTCCTACCCCATATAAACGCACTGCAAAAGAAAGCCTCCGGATCCCTAAATATACTCATGGTACTGTCACGCAAATGTTGAGGTGCTGACAGGACATGTCTTTTGCAAATTTATTGCGCCGTTGTACGCCCTACCCTAGATTACGGATGTATAGTATATGGGTCAGCGAGAGCATCGTATCTTAAACGACTGGATCCAGTGCATAATTTAGACTTACGTCTTTCCATTGGTGCATACCGGATATATCACCCACAAACAGCCTATATGTAGAAACTAATGAACCATCACTTACAGACAGAAGAACCATGCTTACCTGCTCGTACATTCTAAAAATCCGTTCCCTACAGAAACATCTGTTACCATATAGCTACGAAGTGTCCATCTCGAACACTCTTTAACAACAAACCTCAAGCTACCAGGCCATTGCTCTTGCGATTTGAAGAGATGTGCCAGAATCTTGGCGACCTAAACACATTACCTGCTATTGCGAAAGACAAGATGCACCACCTTCATGGTGCAAATTCCTTGCAATCTGCGATTTTTCTCTTACACGCTTCCGGAAGAAACAAACTCCACAACAACATATCATACAAGAATTTCTTGCACTGGAAGAAAAGTACAGTACTTTCAGAGCTTTTTATACAGTTGGTTCAAAAACAGATGCCTATGTAAAAAGCGCAGTGGTACAAGGGAATTGGATTGAAATAGTAAGGCTTCCACAGTGTGCCTCCATTTTCACTGCCGAATGTTACGCGATCTCTGGAGCCGTACAAAAAATAGTGAACGAGAACCTCGCAAACAGTATCATATACACAGACTCTCTAAGCGTGCTTACAGCCCTTCACTCTAGAAATGCAGTCACTCCTATACTTGGTGATATCATACACACCATAGTAATAGCCACGCTAAAGGACAATACGTAAAACTCTGCTGGGTACCAAGCCATACCGGAATTAAAGGCAACGAAAGAGCAGACTTCTGCGCTGCTCAAGCTCGTTATCAGCATGTAAAGTAAATATACCGTTAAAAAATTGCATCAACTTAATTCATCGTAAAATAAGACAGAAATGGCAGTCCGCGTAGAACAATGAAGTAAACAACAAATTACACAATATAAAACCAGCTATAGGTGAATGGAGGTCCTGCACCTACCAGGAACGTTTTAAGGAAGTGATTATGTGCCGTCTTCGTATAGGACACACGCACCTCACACAATTTCCTACTGACAAAACAAGATCAACCTGTTGGTGAAAAATGCGGACATGAAGTTACGGTTAACCACATTTTAATTTCTTGTGCGAAGCTGGAAAAACTGTGTAAAAAGTACTTTACTCAGTTTTATAACGAATACATTCTTTTTTATCCCGCACTGCTTTTAGGAGATGATGCAATTGTTGATATATCACGTGTTTCTAGCTTTCTTAATGAAATGGGATTTCTCAAGAGACTAAATTTTTTACCCAGTGGTCTGTTTGAATTTTAGTACACCTCAGCCACTTTCTCATGCCTGAGAAGAAGGCTGAGGCTTTTATATTAATTGGTTGGGAGCCTCGATATCCTTGCACAGCCAAGGAAAGCTACTGAGGTTACCCAGCCCTCTTTGAAGCTTTTACTAGTAGCCATTTCTACAATTTGTTCCTGTTCACTAGGTAGTATTAACGTTTGAGGGCTTCTACGCCAGGGATGATTTTGACATTTCGATAATACTCAACAAAAGGTTTTTGTTATACCTTGTTCTTGGTGCATGATGGCCTATGTGTCATAAAACCCAACCCAACCCAACCCTATTTCTTGCGTTTAATGACACTCAAGAGAGTTTCAGCAGAGAATTGCTAATACTGCAGGCTGTTGGTGAGAGCTGTGTTAGGCTGTAGCTCAGCAGCACACTGGCAGCACTGTGGGGATGACGGGGAGGGAAGACTGGCATGTTTAGCATAGGCTGTGTATTCGCATGTGTCCACGACGGCAGGTGTTAAGCCCCACATGGTAGACAGGCAGCAGCGACGACTACAGCTTGCTCCAGCTTTTCACGAGATGTGACCAGTTCCGTCTTTTTTTTTTCCAGAGTGTGTTTGAGATCTTCAGCACCATGATTCAGCAGATTGACAGGGCCGACGGCAACGTGCCTGAGAAGCAATCCTGCTGCATCTCCTAATGGCTTCTTTCAACAGTGTGGCCTCCTCGGCTGACTCTGCTCAGAGACTGTGTTGAAGCTTTTGGGGCTCCTGCTAGAGATAAACAAGAAGCCCCGTGTCTTTGCTTTTAAAGTGGATAGGACTGTGCTGATCAGGAAGGCATGTGGAGGCTGTTCATTGCACATGCCAGCTTTGCTTGGAATTTTTTTTTTCTCCTTTTGCCATCATCGTGACTGCAAATAGTGCTGAAATTTCCACCTGTCCTAATGTCAGTGCATGATCCAAGCTGCTGTGCTTGAATTACATCAATTCCCTTTTTTTGTTTTGTTTGGTTTGAGGCAGGTGCTACTTTTGGCCAGCCTTTCATCAAGCTTTGCGAGCCCTCCAGCCGCGAATGCCGGTACTCTGCTGTTCATACATTTTCTCGCTAGGGGCGTAACATGCACAACTGTGTTGGTCTACATATTTTTTTTTGTGTGTATTGAATCCACTGTAGATTGCTTGTACTATAATGATAAGTGCTGTCTGATTTGTGCCTTGAGTTATTCTTTTTTTGCAGTTACTCGTTTATGCAGTGTGTCTTCAGTGCAGATGTTTTGAAATAATGGAAACTGCCTTTTGGGGGGGGGTTAATGTTTGAGAATGCCTCTCTGGCTGTGTTTGAAATGCTCCTGCATGTGTTCCAATACCTTTCATCGCTCTTGGGGCAGGGGTTGGGGGGGGGGAAATGTAAAAATTGTACTTACTTCATTCTTCTCAAGATTTGTACACAACGCAGCGTCACAGTGAGCTTTTATTACCGCTGTTAGAGGGGATGTACCTAAGTAGCGACTACAAGGACATTGTGTAAATGACGTGGAAATGAGTGTACTGCCGAATCTGCAGATCGCAATAAAACTGTGATACAGAGTCAGCTTGTGGACTGTGAATGGTTTGTGGCATGGTTTTTTTTAAATTTAGGGCTAATTGTCACCAATATCTAGGAATGGTGGAGGACTGCTGTGGTGAGGTGGACTACTGTGTAAACAACTATGGAAATGGTAGCTCTGATGAAAGCAATGAAAGCAACAGCCCATGGAGATGCCACATATAGTGTCATTGCACCAATTCTCATTTTTAATGGCACGCAGTGCTTACTAGGAACTTCTTAAGGGGGAGCCTGGTCTTGAGAAGAAAAATTTTATTAATGAAGTCACAGTATAGAAACCTACAGGGAACATGTATTTTTGTGTGCCGATTCTAAATATCTCATTTAATTTTACGTAAAACAATTCCTTGAGCACTTATGTAATTTTTATGCATGTATCTTCTGAAGAGCTTAGAAAAAAATTTGCTGTGGGAAACTTGCTGATATGTATGCCATTGGGTTCTCTTGATAACACGGGATGCAATAAGGGTAAAATTGTCTTTCTGCCTATCATAGAACTTAAGTTATAGGGTTTTAAAGTTGTCGCTTCAGAAATGCAAAGAAAATGTGTTCTCGTTTCTGAAGTGGCAGCTTCAATACCCTATAACTCAAGCTGTATGATAGCCAGGATGATAATTTTGCCCTTATTGCATTCCTTAGTATCCTGACGACCCAATGGCATACATTTCAGCAATTTTCCTACAGCAAATTTTCTTCCAAGCGCTTTGAAAATAATTGCACAAAAATTATATAAGTGCCCAAGACATTCTTTTACATGAAATTAAATTACATGTTTAGAATCAGCGTGCAAAATACATGTTCCCTGAAGATTTCATAATTATTACTACATTAATAAAATTTTGTTTTCAAGACCAGGCTCCCACAAAGACCAGGCTCCCCCTTTAAAGGGACTCTTGAGGACTAACTGAAAGGTGCCTGTATTATGACTAATTCATTGTAATGTCAAATCGGCTAATTTAAGTGCAAACTAAGCCCTTGTAAGCTAGAAAAGACCAACAAATGAAATTCAGATATTGCCACTTGGGCCATTTCGCAGGCAAAAAAGGGGTTTTTGGTGGTGCAGATCTCTGAAACTAGGCCACACTGCCATTTACTTCTGAACGATGTTTCTTTTCTGTACTGATGTCTGGAGTTTCAACCTAGTGGTGGGTACTTGAGTCCAATTTTCGGGCCAATAAATGCATCTCTAGTTGCCAAGCACAACGTCTGCTATAGCCACAAAGCACCAGACAACAAACATTGGATAAAGTTGTCCTCTATGCCTGCATCAAATGCTGTAGACCTAGTGAGTTTTCATCTTGCTGCTCCTGCTGGATGTGAAACTAGGGCTTTGATACTGGCTGCCATGCCCTCTACGGTCCACCTGCTTAATACACCAGAATGAACCAGAATACACCGATGCTTCATCGTGGCAAGGATGCATGCGTTGTTTAACAAGACAACCAGCTGGGTCCATAAGACAAAGTATTAATAGTGTTTTCAAAAGGTGAATTGTGTTGAAACTAAAAAATACGAAGTGCAAATGATAACTGACAATTTGTCTGCAAAAAATTGGTGCATTTACTGTGGGAATTTCCTACAAGTGCATCGTAAGACAAATGAGTTTCATATTCTTGAAGCACCAGTAAGAGTGCTTGTTCCTTGCTCAAAGACACTTTTCAGTGCTTAGCTTTCTTCACAGCAGAACATGAAGTGGATTCAGTGGACAGTTATGTATGAACTAGACCCAAGTTGTGTGCTAGAAACGTATCCACAATAATGCAACTACTGCATGTGCCACTGCTGATGCATCAGAGGTAGGCTCACCAGTGTGGTCTTTCTTTACTAGCCCCCCTCCCATAAAAAAAGAAACATTTTGTAGTGAATTTTGGCTCATGTGCAAACATTAACCCTTTAACTGCCAAATTATTGGCAATTTTTGGCACAAATGAAGGCTTTAGAGCGCTGAAGTGCAAAATGCATTTTTCATAGATAACTGCCGCCCTCTGGTATTGGAAAATTACAGCCACCGTAATTGCAGACTGTAATTTATTCTTTGTGTGGGAGCAGTGCAGCATCGGGCTGGACTAGCGTAACTCGTCATTGGCAATATTAGTACAGTCTCCCATGATGAGTACAGCTTGGGGGGCTGGTTATGTGAAAGAAAGCTGCGCAAAGTGGCAATGTGTCTTTCCTCTAATCGGCTACTGTGTGCCGCATAGCATTGAACAAATTGTGGATGCCCATGGACATTCTTTTTGCTGTGCGTACATCACAGCGTGTTACAAAAGATTTGAAGGAAACAGGCACAGGTCAACTTGTTTGCATGAACATCTTTTCTTTCTTTATTGCAGTTTCCAACAATATTCACTATCCCTCTCCCCTTTTATGACAGACAACTGCCATCATGTCATCACAACCATTTTCAAAAAACATCGCTAAAGGTTGTTGATAGGTTCCATATTCAAAGCACATTCTCTAAATTGACGATTTTGCCAAATGAATTGCAAAAACAAAAACGGCTTGGCTTATCATCTTAAGCTCCTGATTTATTCTAAGCATTTTAAATATAAAAAAATGTAATGAGAAAAATAAATTACTGGCTCTCTAGTAACATACTAGAAGTCGTGATACTTGAAGAAAAAAAAGCAGGTGCAAGAATTGTGAAAAAAAGACTATTTGATATTTAGAAGTATTGCCTATATTTAAGGAGGACAGACACCAAATTTTGGTTGCACGTTTTCTTCATTGTTATGATGCACAAGACTTTAGATGGAAAACCACATGGTATTCGCCTATGACTGCTCAATAATTTGTAATTGGCTTTCTTCTCTCAGCTGTTTCGGTTTCAGTGAGACATGAGAAAAACTGAAATATGACTGCTTTTTCACTAGTTGTGATGCCGGCTCTTCAACAGGCTGAGTTTAGCACGACTATAAATTAAAAGGACAACGAAGCTATTATATCCCAATTTTTTTCATGCCTCACATGACCTATACTGAGCTTTGACATCACAGCCGCTGCTCAGCTGTTGAAATCAAAAACGAAACAGCTGACAGAAGAAATTAAATTATGAATTATTTAGCGGCCGTTGACGAATATTATATGGTGATCCATGTATACTAACACCTTAAGCATCATTACAAAAAAGAAAACGTGCAACCAAAGATTTGACGTCTACACTCCTTTAAGCATGTAAGCTGAATAAAAGACATCCAAGATTACAGTTCCACATACAGTGATAACACAATCAAATACGTCCAAGTATGTGACAATACTGACTATGCAGCATAAATATTTTGCATCGGAAGGTAACATTGTATAATTTATGCAAATTAACAGCAATATTCTAACCGGAAGTATGTGAATAAGTACCTATGTGAATATTTTTAATGTGTTGATGTCACCAGAACACAGAAAGATACTCTGTTTAACAAGCTTTTTAAAGAAAAGAATACCTGCGCAAATCCTCCGAAAGTTGCCTGAAAATGCATGGAAAGTCGCCTTCTAGTCACCTGTGGTGGGTTTTGGGGTGTGGTTTTCATGTGGATGATTTCAGAACACAGTGGCCCAAGTTAAACAGGATTGTGCAACCACCCAAAGAGCAAGGACTGAAGATAAAGCAGCTGTCGAAAGCAGCCGTAGCTGAGTACGCACAAATCTGATGAAGCAACGTGTTTCACATATTCTATGAAAAAAAGAACCCAAGAGCGCCTGCACTCTTGCATTTGCATTTTTGCTTTGGCAGTTTCAAGAAACTGCCACAGTTGTTTGGCGACGCCCAGACGTTCGGCTAAAGGCAGTATAGGGCTCACACATTTTTTCCCCACTTATATAAGGTGATTACATACAGGGTTATGCTAATGATATGTGCAAAACAAAGTGACATGTCACTTGTAAACCCTAGAAAAGCGTTTACAGCTAGTGGCCAAATGCATAAGTATGCAGTTTCAGCTGCTGACACTTGCCCCTCAGCAAAACTACGATGTCTTTGATGGTAACAGTTTTCCCTCTTCCACTTCCTGGCAGCTTGACTGAAGAAATGAACCAACAGATACTAGCACTCAGCAGCATACTCCCTTTGGTAAGGTGAAAAGAAAACTTGTACTAAAAGTGATCAAGATGTGCTTCTCAGGTTCTAGCAGTTGTAACTGCTGACTTTGCGGAGACAGTCCCATCTAGCTGGGGTGCAAGGGTTAGGGTGCTGCAAAGCCAGGAAACTGGCATATGATTGCAGCAACTGAACCTAAGGTGCAGCAGACACTTTCATGTCACCCCTATGTATGTACAGGACAAAGACATAGTGCCTCAGCCTGGAAGAATTTGTAAGGTGGAGAAAATTTAATTTCAGGAAAATTTGAAAAAAATTTCCCTTCTACCCAATTGTTGCTCTGAGACCATAACGGTAAAAGGCATGGCTCTGAAAAATGTCCTAGTCCTGGACTCAAATGCACAAGGCATGCACAATTTCAAGAAAGGAATGAATTCACTCTTTGAGCTGTCAGTTATGCTGCTTTCAATGGTGCCTTATGCTGGCCCCAAGGTCAGCTCAGCTGGCAAAGTGAATGCCCTAGATATGCTGTGGTCTCTCCACAAAGCTGCTTGCTTTTAAAAAAACGAGCTGGCTTCTTATGTGGCTATACGGTTAGTTATGATTAAGTGGAAGGAAAGAAAAGCTGCGGTCATATGTTGCTCTCATTACTCTGTGGTGCATTGCCTGCACACTCTAGACAAGTGTGACTGCCTCCATACACATGAAGCAAAGAAAAAGTTTAACAAAAGCTGTAACACAATTTCTGAATGTCTGCACACACATGGTGTCTCATGTACCAGGAGCTATAAATAATGTAATAAAAAAATCTTATCTGCAAATGAAGCAAATAGCAGTGATGCAAGTTGCAGCATATTTTACTTAATGCAGATGTGATCAACCTCTGAACAGCAGGAGACGCCAAGAAGCCTTTAATTAGAAAGTTATAGCATGCCAGAAGCAATCCCAAAGGGCAAACCAAAAGCTGAATAATACTAGTTCAAACTAGATAAGTTTGTAGTAAGTAAAAACCGATTGCCAGTAACACTATGCAGACTTTGTCCAAACAATGCATGTGAGCTTTTTTTTTTCCAAACCACTGGCTCATGTTACATGGGACATCTTGCAGAATAATTGCACAGTGTGTTGAAATGCATTCTAAACTGCCACAGCCTGTTACCATTCGAGATTTACCAACAGCGTACACTACACTATTACGTGTAGTGGAACGGTACCCTGGCGGTAGAACTGGCTTTTCTGTTTCAGCTCGCTAGAGCACTGGACTGAATGTGGGAAATTAAATTTCCTCTTTCTCTCCCTTCTGAATGCATTTCAACTTAACGGCAGTTTAACGTGTCAACCAAAAAAGTGTCGAATACATGGTAGTTGGTTGGTTGGTTTATTGGGTTTAACGTCCCAAAGTGACTCAGGCTATAAGGAACGCCGTAGTGAAGGGCTCCGGAAATTTTGACCACCTGGGGTTCTTTAACTGACATCGCACAGTACACGGGTCTCTAGAATTTCACCTCCATCGAAATTCGACCGCCGCGGCTGGGATCGAACCAGCGTATTTCGGATCAGCAGCTGAGCACCATAACCACTGAGCCACCGCGGCGGCTAAATACACGGTAGTTTCATTTTGTATGATGCAGCGGGTAGCAACCTCTTTGTATATAAACAGAAAGAATCCCTTACGCATACACAGATATGGAGTTAAAAAAAGAAAAGGTGCATATGTGTGTCACTGCTTCAATGAAAGGCTATCTGTCTGAGGCACACATTCATATATATACACAAACTAAAACTCAACTCACTTACAGGCGTGTTTCAGGAGCCATTGTGTTTCCCTGGTTTGACCCTGTGGAATGCGACCGCGGATAGCAATGCATCGACGTATGCAGTATCAAGGTGCTCTACGTTTAATGCCAGATAAAGAAAAGCACTTGAAATTGACATACAGAGTAAGCGGCTAAATGCATTGTTGGCGCACTGCTAATTGTAACAGGGGCGTGTCCACAGGTAGTTTCGTGTAATTTCAATTCATCACTTGGTGTCTTTCTAAGCATGGCTTCCTTAACACCTACACTGCATTCACATGTGTAACCGAGAGCATTGTGCTCGCCATTAATACTTCTCCCCATGCTCACCTCTGTGAACACTGCTCATTACGGGGTAATAGGTTTTAGGGAAAGAAAAATGCTGGCAGACAGGCCTTGGCAATAGATGGAACAAAGAAGAAAAACACAGGCTTTCTTTCCTTCTTTTCTTCAACGGGACCTACTGTGCTGGATCGAGCACTAGTGGGTGCCCCGAAAGGTGTTCCAGGACGTGACCTTCAAAGTCATCCTGGGAGATGCGTCGTGGGAACAGCACCTCGCAAATGGGACACACCCTTTCCAGCTCCTCTTCTGGCAGTGTACCCGGGGAGACCTCCATGTTGGGGCTACTGGCAGAGAGCTGCTGGGTGAAGTAGACGCGAAAGCTTTCGTCTGAAGGCCTCGGCCCGCTGAAGGCTGGCCGGCTGGGGCATTGCTCTCCTTGCCTTTGGGGCTGGTTATCTGAAAAACGATAAAAAAAAAAAAAGAACTGGCTGCAATAGACGATATGCAAAATGTGCAGCGCCATCTTTTGGTGCTCCAAAAAATGGGTTCACCATGTTGATTTGGTTGTGAAAACGAAACCGCTGCACAGTGCTTGGTTAAAACTGCTGCGATTCGTTTGAAATGTGAAATGCCGATGCACTGTTATGCTACGCTATTTACTCTGCAAGGATACTACAATGCGTGTGGGAGCGAGGTATGTTTCAGCTTCTCGCTTTTTTTTTTAACTCTGTCTTAATAGCACGAAATGCCACACAAGGTGTCGTGTCAGCACGCCGACCAGTGCACAGCTTTCGCTTTCTGCGCTGATTTTTCATAAAGCTTCATAGGTGATTTGCATTTAAATTAAGCTATGAATTAAGATATGGATCAGTCTTTGTTGTCTCTGATCAAATTATAGGGGCAATTTCATGAATTTATTAAATCTCCAATAGTGCACAGTTGATCGGACGTAAACCTACTGACACATACTTCAACGCTGAAATAAAGGAGACAAATTTTTTCAGCTGGACTATGCCTGTGTTGCTCAAGAATGTGATGTAGTCCAAATTACAGCTTGGTCTAGATAGACATAATCCTCACGACAGACTGCATATATGTCGAAAACACAACAGCTGGCATCTAAATACATATTCTGTAATCACACCCGACATGAAATGAGTCACCAAGATGGACGTATTTTCATGGTGCTTAGATTAAGAGCCATGCGCTCACATTTTGTCCTTCATACTGTACTCCACTAGACTAACAGGCGAGATGAACAGAGTAAAAGTAAGTATGTACAGTTGCCATTACAGCTATGAGAACCACTCGAGCAGTGTGATGTAAAAGACAGGCAGCACTTCATGATTTCCAGGCAATGCGCCTGTGCCCCAAGTCTATGTGGCTCTGCTCCTGCTGCAAGCATTGTCTCTAAGACCTAGCAGCAATGGCTGCTTGTCACTTTGTTCGCATAGCAGTACACCGCTCGAATGCTCTACATAAGTCTGGCACTGATTATACCTTTACGTCTGGTAACTCATCGGAATAGGAAGTCGAACAAAATGTACGCATGCAGTGGCTGTTACTTACCTCTGAGCCTTGCAAGCGTGGACAGAAGAGCTGCCCTCTGGCTTATCAGCTTCTCTCTGGCAGTGTTCAGCTGTGTGGTCAAGGAGGTGATAAGCTGCATAGCCACTTGCACGTCGCCACCATGCTGCCGTCTTCCACTGTCTTTGTCGGTTCTCGCTTCTCCTTCGGCAACATTTGGTGGCCGGCCTTGGCCATGTGAGGGCGCCCTTGTGCTATTACTGGCTGGAAGGTCCTCGATCACTTCTCTTCCCAAATCTTCCAAGCTTTTCATCTCCTGCTGCATTCGGGCCATCAGCAACTGTGACATGCCATCCAGTGTCCTGTGAAATGGAAACAAACTCAGGCCTCCTGATCAAGAGTGGAAAGACAGTGTCATGTTGATTACTTAAGGAAGTGAAGTTTTTCTCATTCTCTAGTGGTCACAAAACAAATGCATGAGATAACTATGAACTACACCTGATGGATGCAGTCAACTGTACTTAGTTTCACTTGGTCAATACTCGGAAGAACAAGCCTTAATTACATCTCTAAAGCTGTTCAGCATAGCCATCAAGTTGGAGCGCAGCTTTCAGTTGGTCCATAAATGGTAGCAGTTGTTGAATACCCTTGACATTGTTCTGTTGTCACTGCTCCTGTCTCATTAGAATGATATAAGATCTGGGGCAGGGTTCACAAACTCAAGCATGTCAGGATGGTGTGCATATATTGGTCAGGACCCATGTGCTGGCCAATCACAACAGCCAACTAAACAACAGGGCAGTGCATTAGAGAACTGTACCGTACAAATGCACAAACTGTTTTTACATGCAAATTGCTTTGTTAATTCAGCTGTTGATCAGGTAATATTAGCTGTAATACAATTCTGCATGGCTTTAGAGAGGCACAGTATGGGTGCCGTTGCTCTCTCCTCAGAAATGCTCCGAAGTCCTCTCTAGCTCTTCGGCATTCTGGTACTCTTGGTTTTTTTAAATGCAGAATAAATTTCTTAAAACTTTCGAAAGCGCTGTGACAGGGGACACAAAGAGAAAGGCACGAAGGACAAGTGCTTGTCCTTCGTGTCTTTCTCATTGTGTCCCCTGTCACAGCGCTTTCGAAAGTTTTCAAAGATGTACCAACTAGCTCAATTGTCAGTGTTACTCCAAGAATAAATTTTACAGCCCGTAATCTGCACATTTGCGTCTGCTGAGAGCTGTCGCGCAACAAAGCAAAGCTACATTCATTATGTTAAGAGAAAATGGTGTATATCGACAAATGCCATTCAAAAGGTCCCTTCAAATGCTTTTTAATGGCACAAGTTCCATGGATCCTCCGAAATAAACTTTGAGAGTGTTGCCTGCTGCATCTCCTGTAAACTTGCATCTCTTGTACAGCTAAGTGGCACCTTCTCTGTTTTGAGCTCTACAAAGCACCAACAGAAGGTACGTTGCTGATGGGCATGGAACCTATAAGAGCACCAGGTGGCCTGTTTGTAGCATGCCTAGCTTAAACACGCCACACCTGTTGTTGCAGGCTCTGCAACTTCAACGCAGAATGTCTTTGCAAGTGCCTTTGGCATGGCCAATAGCATTTGGAAGTTGTAATCTGTGTGTCTGCGATACTTTCGAGTTGGACTCAGCCAGTGTTTGACATTATACGTCCAGAACACAGAATTTTTTTTCCTCAATGAAAAACCACTTTGTGACACAGCACAATTAAATGAAGAGATGAATTTACTGATGTTTACAGTGGCAGTTCACTTACTAACATACTGAACTAGTGATGTGAGGACCAACTTCTAACAAAAAATGTGCAGTGTAAGTGGAAAATTTGACTATTACTTCAATTTATTGATATGTGAAGTAGATGCAAATGACCTCCCTGAATGTTTGTAGATACATTTTGATTGCTACAATATATTATTTCAAGAAAATTTAAAAAAAAAGGTTCCCTTGCAGTCAGAGTAATAGAACTCAAGTTCATTTACTTACCGTGAAAAATTACAACAGTATCTTGGAACAAAATAGAGTGACAAAGAATGTGTACAAGGCACAGAAAATGCTGAGAAGGGTTAATTGTGTTGCACTGGTGACTACTGATAAGTACTTCGATCCTAAACCTCTTCGGCAAAGCTCACGGTGGTTATGTCTTGCACCGCTTACTTCTTGGCATACAGACAGAAATGTCAACAGTGCGGCTTATTTAACAATACAGGTGAAGTCAGATGAGTTTCATATTATTCTACATTAGCCTTTCAACGAAGTTTATTCAACAAAGACCCCTCCATGCAAAAGATTAGAAGGAGCAACCAGCAAACCTCACCACACTGAAGGATCCTCTGGGCCAGCATCTTGAGTGCTCACTTCAACAGGGTAGCGAAAGGCCTTCTTTGTGCCATGTGGCCATACATACGAACCGAAGTGTCCAGCATTTGCCTTCTGAGCATCTGCGAGCTGCTGAGCGAGTTCAGCATTCCTCTGGGTCTCGTTCTCAAGCTGCATTAGAAAGTGGAAGCAGTAAATTTCAGCAAGTTCTACGTGGCAAGAGAAAGCAGCATAACACAGCTTTGTTTTCTTTTTTCCTCTTAACAAAATGAAAAGATGCTGATACAGCCAGCAAACATGGCACATCGCATATCACAGAAAGCTGAGTAAAATGTGCTCATACATGGAGAGTGGTGAGGCTGCTCTTTGTCAGCTTCTCAAGTGGCTCAACGGTTGGGGCTTTCTGATGCCATAACCACTGAATACCAAGTTCAATACCCAGCCATGATGGACACATATTAAAGGTAGTGAAATGCAGACGCATCCATGCACAGGGACTAGAGCGCAGGCAAGAGAATCCAGGTGTCGAAATTTGTTTTTAGGCCTTTAAATGTGTATGGACACCTAATTTTGGTGGCATGTTTTCTTCCCTGCAGTGATGCGTAAGACATTAGTTACATGAAGCACCACAGGTCCTCACTTATGACCGCTTAATAATTTATAATCACATTTTTCTTTCATGCTGTTTCGATTTCAACCGCTCTGCGATGTCAAAGTTTCATTTTGGTCACGTGAGTCATGCAAAAATTGCAATACAATCGCTGCTTCCAGCTTGAGTCAGGCTTGATTTAGCGTTGTAATGAATTAATTAAAATGACAAAGCAGCGATTATATCGCAGTTTTTCATGCCTCGTGTGACCCAAATACAACTTTGTCATCACAGCCGCCATTCAGTTGTTAAAACCAAAACCGAAACAGCATGAAGAGAAATTTGATTATAAATTGTTTAGCAGTCGTAGGCGATTACCACATGGTAAGCCATGTATACTAATGCCGTACGCATCATTATGAAGAAGAAAAAATGCACTAAAGAATTAGGTGTCTGTACTCCTTTAGCTATGACACCACCACCTTCTATAGATCATGGTATATGTTTGAAACACATAAATAAATAAAAATCATTCTTTTTCTTTGCATCACGGCCACATGGCCCAGTTTTTAACATTTCTTTGGTGTGAAATGAGAAAATTAGAATATTGGTGACAACATACTTGAATGCATAACATTAGTTACACCTATTTTTCTGTTTGCTGCTGAAACACAGGCTTATTTATATGGGTGTGAGAAGTGCTTACTGACATGCGTCTACTTTGAATATATTTTCCACAGAGGTACAAGTGATTATTATGTATTTGGCAGCACTGGTTAATATTCCTCAGCAAAAAAAGAACAAATCTATCCATCACAGAAACTTGTTTACTGCAAAAATCTGCTGATTGCATTTCTGTATTCGTTGCTTCATTGTAAGTAAAAAAACAATTTCACGAACTCGTGAAATATTCTTCTAACTAAACCAGTTACAATTCATGCTCGCGAAGAGACAACAAGGCACTGGAGGATTATCTTCTCAAGCTTTCAATGACCACAACATATATATCCTGCATAATTTGGCAGGTGATAAATAAACGGCCAATTACAAGTGTACATGCCGGATCAACATGGTGGTTCTGAGCATTTTTGTTTGATTACTATTGAAAGCAGCCCTATGCATAGTTTTGCACATCATTCGCAGCTCTAGCATCAGAGCGGAACCGATGTATATTCTGCTGCTGTAATGAGCTCCGTTTGTGCCAGGCGTGTCAACAAGTACTCTACATACCTTCAACTTCAACTCCTCTGCCTCCTGGTCACGCTTGTCCAGCTTCTGTTGGAGGTAACCCAAGCTGATGGTCTTGGCGTCGACCTCGGCCCTGAGCTTGGCCTTAACTCGCTCGAGCCGAGCAATCTCGTCGCGGGACTGTCTCAAGTGACACTGGAGTTCCTCGAAGGCGACTTGCAGGCTGCAGTGCTCTTCGCCCATGAGTTGCTTGTCTGCCACCGCGGTGGCCGGGCCAGTTTTGACTTCGCGCGCCGCCGCAGCCGTGCTCGGCAGCCGGCGCTGCGTCATGACGTTGGGGACAGCTTCTGTCGACCTGCAGGAGTGGAAGGTTTTAGGGCTTTAAGGTATTCGATTGTTTTAGACCGACTGACGCGTACGCGAAAAAGATATGTTGCTTCTCAGCATCGCTCCTTAACCAACTTGTGTGCGTGCGCTTCAGGCGGTCGGCTAATGCATTCACCACACCCGTGCTGACGACGCGCGACGATCGTTAGGGCACTGGAAACAGAAAGGTTAACAAACACTTGGCCATACGGCAAACTGCCTGCGCTGCAACACAAACATGACAATATTGCACTTGCCGCATGCAGAAAGGTCAACTTATCGGCCTCAAAACATGAGCAAAACAACCGCCCCAGTTACAACTGACAGCATGCCACGCAAACAGCTTGACGCATTCAGGTACTGATCGCCAAAGTCCTTTGTTATCTCCTACGTCTCAGATTCACCGACAGCAATCTGCCACAATACTGTAATTTTTTCTCATTAACACGTCAGAATCTGACGTAGGAGTGCGCGTGTGGAGTTGTACGGATGTTTACATGCCTTGCTGCTATGGTACGCGCCACAATAACCAACATTTGATCTGAGTGAAATCGGGCACGATGTTCTGAAATGAGAAGGTGAGCACATTTATGGGCGTAAAATAAAGAAAAACAACTTAGTAATGCGACATGTAAAATTAACCATGCATGACAACATACCGAACGCGCGATTATTTCCGGAAAGTTGCAACGAGATGACCGCAACGCACACAAGCGCAAAGGGCTAGGTAATGAACTGATGAACGAAAATTCACGCTGGACCAGTCCGATTAACCACCCGATGTGATTTTCCAGCACAGTAAAGCCACGTCATAAAATTCTAGCAGCGGAAAGAGTAACATGCCTGTGAACCTAAACTGTGGCACAAGCACAGTTCAGCGTTTTGGATATGGATTCTATCAAGTTGCTTCGGATAGGATCACAACGACTCTAAAGCGGCTAACGCGTGATTGAAAAAAAATTATTCACGCTTAGAATTACAACAATACCAATTCATAAATTATAAAAATTACGATGGTAAAAGTATAACATGCGGGTTTTAATTTTTTTTGGCATTCATGATGTTGTTACACTGTAGCCTTGCTGTAGCTGTTAACGAAGAGCATCGCCTCCTCTAGAAAGATGCCTGCCGTGTGTGCTAAAAACCTGCTGCCCTTACCTTTCCTTTTTTTTTTGCTCCTTTCTGCTTGAGGTGGTAGCTAGCGCTCTTTGTGGCGGCCGCTTGCAACACATGCGCTCATGCGTACATTACCGCGCGGTGGTGGCGCGCCCATACGCGCGCCGTAGCAGTAGCAGACGACGTCTCAGCTGCAGACGGCGCCTTCCGCGCGTTTTCGACTAATTAATAAGCAAACGAAAACATAAGCACGCAAAGCTGAAAGTAAAAAGTCGCAGATAAATTTATTTTGCTCTCTCATAGCCTACTAAACCCTCTTTAAATGAAGTTTAAATCTTTTGGGAAAACTACGCTGACAGACCTATCAGCAGAAGAACTGGTTAACACGTCTGCTGACTGCTGCCGCTCGCTGCTTGCAACTGTTCCGGTCTTTTGGCACTTCAGCATCAGTTTTATTTGATCATTGTGCGTATTGAAAAGAATTCGGTTTTGTAAAGCGCGATGCGCTATTGTCTCCTCCCAGACTGCACCTCAAGCAAACGAAGAGAGGAGCCCGGAGTCTCGTTACATGAGCTACAATCCGACAGCGCTACCGACAGGATTGCGGTTGTCAAGATTCTTGACTGCAAGCCTATTTCCCGCAAAGTGCTTAAATTGTAGGTGAGTTAACAAGCATACACCAAGCCCAAATTATTTGCTTTTATGTTGTCGTTGAACCTGCCCCTAGTTTACCACTACTTGCGGCCTTTTGACCTCGACCGTACCAGAAGCTTGGAAGAACGCAAACATTATCTTAAGTCATAAGATAGGAGACGCCAAGGACTTCAAAAATTGCAGACCGATCAGCTTATACTGTCCGTTGCCTACAAGGTATTTACTAAGGTAACAGCTAATAGAGTCAGTGCAACCTTAGACTTTAATCAATGAAATGATCAGGCAGGCTTTCGTAAAGGATATTCCACAATAGATCACATTCACACTATCCATCAAGTGATAGAGAAATGCACAGAATATAACCAGCTCATATATATAGCCTTCATTGGTTACGAGAAAGCATTCGACTCAGTGGAAACCTTAGCAGTCATACAGGCATTGCGGAATCAGGGTGTATAAGACTGGAACATGTACAGTATTGTGCATTTTTATCGGGAAGACTTTCAAAAATTTCCGTGCCTCAACCGCTGGCTCATTTGCGGTGGAACTGCACACAGAGCTTGCGTATTACGGTAACTTCTGTATCGTAGCAAGTTTGACAACGGTACTTACTGAGTTGAGCCATGCATGATGCGAAAACGTAATCGTCTACGTAGAGATCGGCGAACCAAAACCCGCAGGCGACGTTTTTTCGCTGAAGGGCGGCAGTGGCACCATCTCTTTTCGGCAGTGGAAAGCGTCACGACAAGGCCGCCGAGACAAGCGTTGCAAGCAATATTATTTGAAAGGTAAAGCCTCGTAAATCAGTTGTTCTGATATTTTTTTCCGCTAAATTAGCCGAAAATGTTGTAAGCGCTTCAGTTGAAGCAGACGAAACGACCGGCACGGCATAATCAAAGGGCCCGCGCTTCTTGCAACGCTCGCCTCGGCGGCCTTGTCGTGACGCTTTCGACTGCCGAAAACAGATGGCGTCACCGCCGCCATACAGCGAGAAAACGTCGTCTGCGGGTTTTAGTTCGTCGATCTCTACGTAGACGATTACGTTTGCTCATCATGCATGGCTCAACTCAGTAAGTACCGTTGTCAGACTTGCTACGATACAAAAGTTACCATAATAAGCAAGCTCTGTGTGCAGTTAAATCGCAAATGAGCCAGCGGTTGAGGCGGGGAAACATTTGAAAGTCTTCACGATAAAAACACGCAATACTGTATATAGCAACTACACAGCTACTATAGTCCTCCATAAAGTCAGCAATAAAATTCCAATAAGCAAGGGCGTGAGGCAAGGAGACACGATCTCGTCAATGCTATTCACCGCCTGCTTACAGGAGGTATTCCGAGGCCTGAATTGGGAACTGTTGCGGATAAGAGTTAATGGAGAATACCTAAATAATCTGCGATTCGCTGATGACATTGCCTTGCTGTGTCACTCAGGAGGTTTCAATTAAGCATGATCAATAATTTAGACAGGCAGAGCAGAACAGTGGGTCTAAAAATTAACATGCAGAAAACAAAAGTAATGTTAAACAGTCTAGAAAGAAAACAGCTGTTCACAATTGGAAGCGAAGTGCTGGAAGTGGTAAAGAACGTCTACTTAGGGCAGGTAGGGGCAGCTGATCCGGATCATGAGAGGGAAATAACTAGAAGGATAAAAATAGGGCGGAGCGCATATGGCCGGTTCTCCAGGATCATGAATAGGTTTACCAACATCCCTCAATAGAAAAATGTACAATAGCTGTATCTTACCGGTACTCACCAGTAAGAGCAGTGATGTCGTCTGCTGCTTGGGGCGTTACTCGCGCAAGGCTCAGCAAAAGTTGGTCTACTTTTATGGTACTTCTTAAAGCAGTACAACTTTGGCACTACTGTGTTCAGCAATTAAAGCTACACTTGTTGGTAGTGTCATAACAAAACTCCACAAAGGGCATAATTCGTAGCGGGTATCTATCTAATCAGCGAGTCGCTTAGAATAGTCATGAGGTAAGTCGTAATTCACGGACTTCTCTTTCTTTTTTTATCTTGTTTCCATCGACATGTGGCCGCTGCGGCTGGGTTCGAGCCCACGGCCTCGTGCTCACTCGCAAAGCGCCACAGCAACTGCGGAGGAAAACAAAGCGCTGTCATCCAAGGTACTGTCAAGCCTCGCTTTGTTACTCTTCTTCGATTCTCCTTTCCTACTGCACCAATGTACTTTTGGACATTTTGGATAAGTAGATTTTCAATATGTGTTTTGGGGAGCTCTGAAGTGAACCCTGGCTTAGTGTTGGCACTACACTATAGTTGGCACGCGCTGCTCCTGCTGCTGCAAAATAAATAAATAAATAAATAAATAAATAAATAAATAAATAAATAAATAAATAAATAAATAAATAAATAAATAAATTGAGGAATGAATAGGGGTCTGAGACGGTGGAGCAAAAAAGAGAGGGGGTTAGAAGTGTATTTAAGTACATGAGTCGAAGAATACGTTGCGGCGCCTCGCGAAAATCCTAACTGGTCAATCCGGTTTAAGGAACAACTTCCCACTTCATTCCAACTGGAACTCAACTGGATATCGACTCTCACCATCCCGGTGTGATGAGAGATTTATCAGGAGCAGGAAGGGTACAAAGATACTCTCTGATGTTATAGTAGTGAAGATTTATTTCGTGTTCGCAATGAAGACTAGACTCCCACGTTGGTGGATAAGTGTTGAATTTCGCGAGCAAGGCGATGCACCACCTCCCTACCTGCCCATCGTGACCGAAGGTCCACCTCAGTGGGATTGTGTGGGGACGAAGTTTGTTGAGAGCCTCTTGGAGACCACCACTGAGCTGTGCAGGAACATTGTGACCCGTATGAATTGCGCGTATAGTTTGCATGAGTCGCTGCATATGTGTATATACGGAGGGGTTAGTGGGGGCTTGGGTGGAGGGTTTCGAGCGTAGCTGCAGGAAGGGGATCAGTGCAAGGAGCCAGGCTGTATGTCTCGATCTTGCTGTCACGCACAATGGAGTAAGCAGCGCAGCTTCGACCTGAGCTCGTGAAGCGTGTGTGAAAAATGCAAAGTGTAGTCGATCGTCGAATAAAGGGGATAAGACTTGCCGGGTTGATATCGGCTGCACGTGTTTTGGAATGGGGTGATGCGGAGGTTGTCTGGGAGCGGGGAATGTGGGGAGGGAGTAATGATGCGGAGATCGAAAGGATGGAGAGCAGCGCTTGTTGAAAGGTCCAGTGCTGGGAAGTCAGGCCATCTGCCGGTCTTGATGCTGTTGGAGGAGCTAGGTATCCCAAGAGGTATCACCATGGAGTATAGGCGCTCAGTGAACGTGTGCATTGGACCGTTGAGAGCGGTCTTATGCAGTGTATGAAGCGCCACCTTAGTCTGGTGTCTGTGGTGATTGGTTAAAATCAGACATGCAACTTCATACATAGAGAATTTTACGAAGAGATAATGCGTGCACTAACTTCCTGATTCGATCCTTGCGAAGCCCGACAGTATATTCGTCGGCCGGCGAATGCAGCAGACGAGATGCGTAAGCTGATGGCAAACTTTCACTGTGGTAGTAATATTAGCTTTAATGAATTACCATTGCTTATTGCAGTTGATAGAGAATGCTTTAGTAATCTGCGATTCGCTGATGACATTGTCTTGCGAAGTCACTCAGTAGATGAACTGCAAAACATGATCAAAGAGTTAGACAGGTAGAGCAGTACTGTGGGTCTAAAAATTAATATGCAGAAAACCAAAGCAATGTTCAACAGTCTCCATCGGAAGGGAACAACAGCACTTTACAATTGGTAGCGTGGTGCTGGAAGTGGTAAGGGAATACGTCTGCTTATGGCAGGTAGCGGCCGTAGGTCCTCATTACAAGAGTGAAATAACTACAAGAATAAGAATGGGGTGGAGCGTATTTGGCAGGTTCTCTCAGATCATGAATGACAGTTTACCAATATGCCTCAAGAAATAAGTACATAACAGCTGTATCTTGCCGGTATTCGCCTACGGGGCAGAAACGAGGAGGCTAACGAAAAGTTTTCAAATTAAGGACAGTGCAGTGAGCTATTCAAAGAAAAATGATGGATGTAACGTTAAGAGACAGCAAGAGAGCAGAATGGGTCAGGGATTAAACACGAGTTAATGACATCCTAGTCGAAATCAAGAGGAGAAAAATGGGCTTGGGCAGGGCATGTAATGCGAACGCAAGATAATTGATGGTCCTTAAGGAAAAAATTAAAATTGTTTTTTTGGGGAAAGGAAAAGGCGCAGTATGTGTCTCATCTCGGCGGACACCTGAACTGTGCGGTAAGGGAAGGAATAAAGGAGGAACTGAGGGAAGAAAGGCAGAAAGAGGTGCTGTAGTGGAGGACTCCGGAAAATTTTTGACCACCTGGGGATCTTTAACGTGCACTGACACCACACAGCACCGTGATGGGCGCCTTTGCGTTTCGCCTCCATCGAAACGCGGCCGCCGTGGTCTGGTTCGAACCCGAGTACTCTGGCTCAGTAGCAGAGTGCCCTAACCACTGAGCCACTTCCTCAAGGGTAATAGACTGTATGCCAAGGGAAGGGAAGCATAGCAGGGGGCGGCAGAAAGTTATGTTGGAGGATGAGATTAAGAAGCTTGCGAGGATAGGGTGGCCGCAGCTGGCGCAGCAAACGGTTAATTGGAGAGGTATGGGAGAGGCCTTTGGCCTGTAGTGGGCGTAGTTAGGCTGGTGATGACGATGATAAATGTTGGCTTTATTAGATGAATGTGGGCAGTCACGCTACGTTTCATGTGCGTACAACGAGTTAGCCGGAGACTAAGAACCGGCCAAGGCGAGCTCTTACCGCGAGACAGAAATACTGACGCAGAGGGAGTGGCGAGGATGGTAAAAGCGTTTATTCAAAGTAAATGAGTCTGTGATGCCTTGCCGTGTGGTGCCCTTAGTCCACGGCCTCACAGCTGTATATACAGGCGGCTCCTGCTGTCTCCGCTGGCTGGACCAGGGGCCGTATTCTATAAGCTCTCCATTTTCCGTTGCCCATTTCGCGTCGATTCGGTCCTTTGTCAGTGGTCACTCAGTTATACCCGCGGCTTTCAAGCGCCTGTGGCAAGCGACATGGCCGTTGGGTGGTTGGCGAGCGTACCTTAGCATTGGCTGAAATCGGATGCAATGTGCAGCCAATAATGAGGTGCATCGCAGCGTTTTGTTAACAGCAGGTGACCAGACCAGGCCACTGGCTGCCATTGCAGCAGCCTATGAGGACGTCCGGTCGCCAGCCACCCATTGGCCGGGTCGCTTGCCGAGGACACTTCAAAGCCGAGGGTATACCGGAGTGACCACTGACAGAGGACCGAATGAACGCGAAATGGACAGCTTATAGAATAAGGCCCCATGACTGGCCCGTGGCAATGGCGTCGAATAGTCGCTCTTCCCAGGATGCTTCTGTCTGGTTAGGGATGAGTTGGAGGTTAGAAAATTCAGCATTGTCGTGTGGTAGAGGGCGGGTAGGCCCCCCGCAATGTATACGCACTGTGAGGACGTAAGTAATGGTGTATCGACATATTGGACACAACCGGCCAGCAACACTAAACGCCTCAGTTCGTGACATCTATCTTATTTGGGGCAGGGGCTTCTTGAGCGTCTTTAGCATTCATGAGCTGGAAGGCTACGGAGGAGCAGATTCTGTGAGTCTTGCTCCGTTCACAGAGGCTGCGCCCGGTGCTGTGGCCCGCAGCATCACTCCCGCCCCCAACCTCAATGCACGCATTAAACAACAGCTGGTCATTGGTGCATTTAAGACGGGTGCGGTGAAGGCGCCCCCCCCCCCCCCTTTCCCCCAATCAAGCGACACATTTTACATAGGAAAACCAGGCTGAGGTGCATTTTTTGGACCAAAATGGTTGACAAAATACATTGTTCAAATGGAACCGCCCCTCACAAACCGTCCCCTACAAGAGCGAACCATAAATCCGTCCCTGCAGCTTGTGCGAGTGACAGACTGTCTGGAATGCTCAAGGTTCCCTGGCGTTATGCATGAGATTCCTTGTCAAGAATCTAATACATCCTAATTTGTGGCACTGGGAATTGCAGACGACATATCATGTCGCGTTTTGCGGCGTTTTGTTGCGTTTAAGAGAATCAGCAGGACAGACACCATTGATTGGGACCTATACAATCTCCACAGCGAAAAACTTGTCACAGGCTCTTTTCTTAGAATCATTTCACGACTAAAACATGAAGCAGGACACGTAGAATTTTTCCAGAAATCTAAAATCGCTCACTGTGCAATTTCACCTACATGTATAGTATAAGCCATCGCACGTCTCCGTACGTGCCTCGAACCATCGTGTTTTATTATATTCTTCACATGTTGGTGAGGGTGCACTAACTGTTTGTGCAGCTGTACCCCCTCTCAGCGCTGCACCCCCACTGACGCCTGTGCTCGTTCATCCTGTTCGGAAAGGGGGACGTAACGGAGAGCCCCAAGGTGTACTTCCAGGGCTCTCAGGAGTGGGCACCTAATTCAGTAGGGAATCCGTATGTAACGACCTCGGCTAAGAAACTCTTCAATGGCAAAAGGGTTTCTTAGATCAGGTAAGAGAAATATGCAACGGGAAGTAAATCCAAATGTCTGTCAGCAGTAGACCACGCCAGAAGCTGCAATCCACCAAGCAAAAATGCACCATCCTTTAGGCCTCTTCATTTGCCCACCAGCGTCATTACTATTTTTATTAATATGATGACAGTACAAGGGAGTTTTTCTGTGGTAGGCACGGCCAGCTTCACCGTCGACAGTAACCTAAGACCGCCGTGTTCACCCGCTTTACCGAAGAGAATGTTATCGAGGGAAGTTATCTTGGCGACGAGAATTCTCTCTAGTGATGTCATATGATCTATAAGCTGGCCTTGCCCCTTGGGCTTGGAGTGGGTGCACTCACGGATTACTAGTGATGATAAAGAAGAGAGAAGCTTGGGATTTTCATTTTACTTTTCTTCACTTTTTAAGCCAGTGGTCTCAAACTAATCTCGCCACGTGGGCCGCATCGACAGAATTTTATCTCTCGCAGGCCAGTAGACGAATAGGAGAAGGGAGACAAAAAGGATCGCCCCAAATAAGGAGAATAAAAAAGTAAAAAGCCACAGAAAATTAGTCACAAGCTCCGGCGAAGAGGGCAAATCTTGAACCAAAAATTTATTTTCTCGATCTTTTGCCCAAATTTCTTTTTTTTCCTGGTATTTCAAGTTACTGCGCCCTTATCACAAAGAGCTATATATCTTGAAGTATGCAGTGATGACTGGGCATTAGGGAATTTTAATGGTTATAGGCCAACCGAGGGCAGAAAAAAGGCAACAAGTTAGGTTCATCCGTAACAAAATCTGAAAATTTCAGCGCCAGCGCTGTCTACAGCAAGGCCCCGCAGGCCGTGCTTTTGAGGACCCTGTTTTAAGCTATTGCTTTGTTGGCGATTTCTCGTGACACAAACATTTTTAATCTATACAGAGCGGCCCGATACGTCTCATACATTTTATGCGTACTTTCTGGGTTTTCTCGGAAAAAGTGGCTTCTTGGAAGAAATGTGACTGAAACGACTTATCAAATTATCGTCCCATTTCAATTTTGCCAGTCTTTTCAAAGGAAGAAGTTAGCGCTCTCTGAACATGCTCTTCTGAACTGCTTTTCAAAGGATTTTGAGAAACCGATTCTTGAGCATCTCACATCCTTCACCGACCGTTACAGAATCATAAACCCATCGAAATATGGCTTTCAAAAAAACAGATCAACAGAATTGGCCCTTCTCCCTCAAAAAGAATTCATATTGGAACAGACGTATAGTATTAAGTATTTTTGTTGATTTCAGCAAAGCTTTTGAGCTCGTTAACCATCAAATATTGCTCCGCAAACTTTGCTAGAGGACTCATGGTAAGGATTTATCACTATTAACGTCATATCTACAGCATCGCACACAATTTGTTGACCATAAGTGGATACTTCTCTGATGTTAAAACGGTGACTGGAGGCGTTCCCCAAGGTAGCATTCTTGGTCCGTTTCTTTTTATGTTATAGTTATACTTATCACACGGAACACGAATATTGAACTGCCTCACCTCCTGCTCAACGATAATGTACTGGAAGTTGTACCCTGTTATAAAACATCAGGAGTTTACTTCACTGAAAACATGTCATGGGATAGACATGTAGAACATCTGTCCGGTAAATTGGTTTGGTTTAGGTTTAGGGGGTTTAACGTCCCAAAGCGACTCAGGCTATGAGGGACACCGCAGTGAAGGGCTACGGAAATTTCGACCACCCGGGGTTCTTTAACGTGCACTGACATCGCACAGTACACTTGCCTCTAGAATTTCGCCTCCATCGAGATTCGACGTCCGCGGCCGGGATCGAGCCTGCGTCTTTCGGGTCAGCAGCCGAGCGCCATAACCACTGAGCCACCGCGGCGGCTTGTCCGGTAAATTGTCTAGCACCATTGGTCTTATACGTCGCTATAGCCCGAGTTTCCCCACATCCGTTAATACACTCTTTTTTTAAATCGCTCTTCATATCTTTGATTAACTATAGCATCCTAGTGTGGGCCACTACAACTATAGAAAACATGCAGAAGTTGGTCGTCTTGCAAAAACGTGCCATAATAATTATAAGTAAAGTGCCATACCAATATCCTACAGCCGGCTTATTCTAAACACTAAATGTTACTCGCGTGGACTCAATGTATGGCTTTAGGTTATGTGAATGTTACAGGTCAAACATCCTAAACATCATCCGAACCCTGGCTGAATTAGCCGAAATAAATAGAAACATAGTTTCATACCCCACACGTCATCCTGAATTGTGGAAAGTTGCCAAATGTCGTACGATTTATGGAAAATAGATGCTAAAATTCACTGTTCCCACTACCATAAATCAGATACTACAAAATGACATAGATGCTACGGGATTGCCTGTGAAAAAGTTGCGCGATATCTTTACATAGATAACGCATTTGTTTTCCACTTGTACTTAATATATATCTAGTCATTCTTGTTCTGTAGTTTTTTTGCAAATACAACATAAAGCTGTTTATGTATTGCTTTTATTTTTGCTGATATATACATTGTGTATACGAGATATTTATATATGCTGTTTAATCTTCCATTGACCTTTCTCTGTCTATATTTTATCGATGTATGTATTAATGCTTTGTAACGTAATATTTTCCACCCCTGCTCTAAAAGAATGGGTGCACTGGCTTAGTCAAGCCTTTCTGACTTTTTGCCTGTGCATCCAACATCACCTGATATTGAATAAAGATCTAATCGAATTAAATATTTCCTGTATGAAAAAAAGAGGATACCAAAAAAAGTGCAGAGAAAAAGCTGTAGTTTTGTGATATTAAAAAGATGACCACATCGCTCTCTGCTCTTTATGGTAAAATTAAATTTTAAAACCAATTAAATTACATTACTGCATATTTTCATAGAAATATTTCAAATGTAATTAAGTTGCATTACACATTACTGCTTACAGAAAGTAATTACATTACAATTACTTCTGAAAAGGAATGCAGTTATTTTTGTATCACTTTCTAGATTGAAGCACAGAAAGCAGCATGCTGGTTACAGCTTGTGCAAGCATTTCTGATTTCTTTATTGCACCGCAAATGTGCTTGAAAGCGGGCTTCGGAGATTTCGCCGAAAGCGTGTCCTTAATTGGCCATGCTGAACAGCTGTTCTGGTGGAGTGATGAAAGCAGTCGTAATTGCAAAATTCGTGAAATTGTTGACATCACTATTTGTAGCTACCAAGTTCACCCTTCGATGCGTCATGTGTTCTCGCCCGCTTTATTTTGAACGATTGGCCGTCCGTGTCAGTTGCAGCTGGTGCAGTGACTGCATGTTCGCCCTCATCATCCCTGACAAGCGCCTGGTAACACGAGCATGGACAAGTTGCCATTTATGTAGCCCAAGTCATTCACCCCGGAGCCTCGCCGGCGGAATGACTTGCATGTCGCGGTGACATCGTCCTCTGTTTTGTATTTGAGTTTATAATGAGGCTTCAAATCCTGTAATAGAAGTTCGTTTTCTTGAAACCTCACAACCATGTTATTAAGAAGCCAGCCGAGACTTCTTATAAGTGTTAATCATGGAGTAAGAAAAGAACTTAGGAGAGGCGGCTACGTCACATTTTTTGAAGCTGGCGCCCTCCTCCTCCCACCTTACTTGGCCGCCGTCTCAGCACATTTGCGCATGCGCAGCAGGCTTTTCAGCAGACTAGCCCCAGCGTTACTATTGGCTGCGACATCGGCCAGACTCCCAATACTCCTTGCGAAAGCCCGTGACTTTCGGCAAACTTTTTGGCGTGCAGCTCGGATAGCGAGGGGCTCTCCTTAGTTTTCCTTCCTCCAGGGTTTTAATAATATTTTTTTATCAACAGACGGTTTTAGCGTAGACGGTCAGACGCACGGCAAATATGACAACCCGTTCTTAACGTTGCCAGGCTTGCCTAGCCACATTTGCAGTACGGTAGCAATTACCGTAGTTACCATGTTGACCGTACGGTGGTGCTGAAGCTCGCTAATAGAGAGTTACAGCATAGCGATGCGCGATCTGCTACCGTGATCCGCTTTCGCAGGGCGCCACTGCGCGCGCGCAGAACACCATTGGGCCGCCAGATGGCGCAGTGTTCCCGTCAACTTCGAGCGCGCCTGCCGTGTGGGAACCAATCATCGCGCATGAAGTGATGCCCCGCGGAAACGGATCACGGTGGAGAATCGTGGATGACGCTGTGTGATAACTCCCTAATATTTGAGGTTCTGGATTTGTGCAAACGCGTAATCTTCCAAGCACGACGCTAAAGGCCCTGGTTGCGTTTGCGGACACCATTCCGAAAGCGCTTGTTTAACTAAATTAATGCGCCGATATCGAGGGTCCTCTGCAATTACTTTTTCGTAAGTAATGGTTGGAACTGGTTTCTTGGGCATGCTAGGCTGTTTATCACAAATGTGTACTCTTTTAAAATGTCGCCTGCGCTATATGCTGCAGAAACAAAAAATAGAAGAGGTGCGTTTCAAGATTCAGCGCAGATGATCACGGGAACGTCGTCTGCTACCCATACTTCCGATCCCAAATTTCTCCCCCTGCTGACTAGCTTCACCCCAGTCGCTACGTTAATATCGCTTCTTACACTAATTTATTTGCACTTTAACAGCGCTGATTGCATTGCATCATCGCAAGAACACGACGTCGACTCTGCTCTGCTTCGTGGTGTGTTTTCGCACGAAACGCAACTAAAATGATGTATATGGTATAGGAGGCTTTCTATGCGTATGCAGTGCGAAGTGTTCAAACGCGCTGTGCGCATTGGCACCTATGGATAGTTTGCTAGCCCACCGGAAGCTTTTACATACTGTGAGGAAAATGCATCTATCGTCAGCTAAATTGTGCTCGGTTCCGCCCTTAGTTGCCTTCGCAGTGCGGCGAAAAAACAAAACAAATATGTAACGACCGACGCGTTAAACTAGTTAAAACGCGCGGGAAACCGATTGCCGTGCATACACAGAAGAGCCAGCCTACGCTGGCTTATTTATTACAACCACGACAGAACACTCTTACCTTTCGTTATTGTCAACTTCTGCGCTCAGGACGCGTTCATAGCAGCACACGCTGATCTTAAGGTGATGCTGTGCAGCAAGCGATGTCGCAGCACAAATAAAGGAGTGAATAAACAATGCACACATGCGTGGCAATTGCTATGTAAAATGCAGTGTTTGGGGGAAATTTGGAACCGGAAGTAGCTGGCAGGTGATTTTTCCAATGTATCTCGCCTCACTTCAAACATTAACATCGGAGTAGCGTCTTAAAATGAAGCTGTCGGAGTGATGTTTTGCGGCGAATCGCGAAGGTTTGCGGGGACATAGCGAAACTGTTTTCCTTGAACCGAAGCGTCGCTGTTTCTTCGAAGCACTGCTCTCCGGAAGGTCACTGCTTTGAAACAGATGTACGAAAACGTGAAGGGCACCCTCGAACGGCATAAATACTTTCACTTAGCTATACAGCTATATATACCACAGTTAGAAGATAGTCTCTGCTCATATTAATGCACGCAAATGCATGCCTTCGTTGAGCGGCACTTACTGAGAGCCCCTGCTCAGGTACACCTCTTTCTTCCTGCCTCTCAGAAGGAGATCTCTGACATTCAGCGGAATCAGCGACGGCTGCTTTTTGCGAGAGATGCAAATCACATGTGACCATTCAGCTTTGCCGCATTATACAAACTAAGAAATTAACCATCCTTCAACTCGTTTTGTCAGTAGAGACAGTGCGCAGGCAGTTCTACTCTCTGCTCAAGGAGTATTTTTACTCTTGAGGAAATTTAGGTAGAGTAAACATTTGCTAGAGAGACTACACCTGTCGGCTTAATCTTTTGAAAAGGGAACTAGTTCGAGCGAAGTCGGAGAATTAGTTACTTTGAAGCTAGCCGTTGCTGGCTTAGCTTAAATGATCTGATCTTGTTACTGATTTATTAAAACTACGATGAGGTAGCATTAAAATGAAGGTATGATTTGTTTCCGCGATGCCTTTGACATCGAGGCGAGTGGAAAAGCAAACCTGGAGAGAGCTGTCTCTCACCGGCAATCGCGGGTCGCACGCGCGAAGCGCTACTTCAATCCGTCGACCATACCATACCATACCATACCATACCATACCATACCATACCATACCATACCATACCATACCATACCATACCATACCATACCATACCATACCATACATAAAAATCACATAAGTTGCGTTTTGGGAGAACGCGATAAAGGTCGGGATGGCGCGCGGCACTAACAGCATTTAAGAAGTCACATCACAGCAGCAAATGTTTCCTTCTTTTGAAATTTGTATGAAAACGCCAGCTCTTGGTTTACGTTTATCCTATCCATTTATTCCCACTTTCACGGAGCGAAAAAGCACCATCGTTATTTTTATTGCCGCCGCCGCCATAGTAATTGTATACGTGCCAAGTCAGCAGCACAACAAGCACCTCTTCCTATAGACTACAGTTACACCTCTCTCTTGAAACAACTGCGCGAGGGAGAGTAAGATATAGATAAAAATAAAGTGGGACGGTGGGGCAACCGCTATTTTCTTCATGAAAAGATTTATTTGAGAAAACTGCCTTGCGAAGCAATGACTTAACTTCGTAGTGAGGGCGCCAAATTCCACAAACGTTTCTTGCGAGCTGAAAAGCACAATTTCACGGTGTTAATCAAATATGCCCTTAAAGTGGAATTATTAATGTAATAATAGAGTACCCATTGGCGGACTGCTACTTTAGATGAGTGTGCTGTGAGAGGCTCAGCAAACGAGGGACCCTTTGGAAAAACGATAACAAAAAAAAAAGCTGTAACGTAGCAAAGGAATAGAAATGAACAGTAACCGCTGCGTAGAAGGAAATTCGCTTACATCTCCTCCAGCAGAAGAAAATATAATAGAGAAAAATCAATGGCAGGAAAGAAAGGAAATTTCTTCCAGTTTCAGCACATGTTGCCCTGCCTCTCGAGAAACTCCAGACGCTATAATCAATCAAAATCCTTAGCCAATCAACCAGTCCCAACGAGGCTTGTTTCCTTGATTGCGCCTTATGTTATTTAACCCTTTCCCTTCCCTTCTTCTTTTACCTTTTTGGCGCCAGGAAAAACTACCCCACGGCATTCTCGATGCATCCCAATTTGTGTGATTTGTGACGGCTCCTGACGGGGGCCCGGTATAAGCCGGATCAAAGCCGACACTGATCCGAAGGCAGCGCGATAACCAAGCAAGGCTAGTGGCATGCGATTTAGCGCACCGACAGCGCTGGCCGGCGCGTGGAAGGCACAGTTGCAGCATCTGTTTGGGTGGATCACCCTGTTTTCACTCCCACCCTCGCCCTCTCTTTGATGACCTGTGGTTTTCCTGGGAGCTCAGTTCACCAGAGACCGCCACTTTTCTCGCTCGTGGGTGTCGCCGCCGCTGCTGATGATGCCACTATGTACCGTCTCCATCAGAACAGGGCCTGTTTCTTGGTTTTAAACTTTATTTCGTTCTGTCACTTATTTTTTTGGCCGAAATAAAAAAAGTTACGTAGATGATAGTTCAAAAAATCTGTCTGGTCAGGCATGTTGACCCGATGAAATGAGTGAGCATTCACTGACCGTAGTCGAAATAACTACAGAGAATGTTGACTACATTCAAATAGAGGCCAGCTACGGACACGCGAGAGACGATTTTTCTCGGCGGATTAGTGCTGCGTAGAAGACGAAGATGAGCGGGCAGTGCCACGAGATGGAGCGCTCGCGCTAGGCAGCTACGAACAAACAAAGGAACAGAAAACGTACGATTTTGCTCGGGGCTGGTAGCCATCGGATTAGTGCTTACGCACTAAAAGAAAAGGGTTTCTTGTTCTTGTTCACAATGAGCAGGACAAGAGTGGTGGCGAATTTACATGCGAAAAATGTGACGCAATGATTTGGCGTAGATTATTGGCATGGGGCCTTTGTTCTTGCCTAAAGCTGCTTGCGCGGTCTGGTTGAATAGGGATTAGAGTACAAGGCGCGTTGTCAGCTTCCTTTAATTAGATAATATAAAGTAGTTGCCCCAATCAACCTGGTGTCCGGGGTCGTGTGAGTGGCCTACGAGTACATTAGTGGCATGCTCGTTGTTTTTCACACTCCGTTAAAGATCCTTTACACGTCCCGAGAATTTTACTGTCTCACGGATGCAAGCTAAATTACAGTACAGTAAAGGTGGCTTGTAGACAACACCTGGAAAGTGTCACTCTGGTAATCGCTCTTTACGGTCATTAGCTGGTTCCGCAGCTTGTTCGATGGCACGTGGGCCACGCGCAAGTCGATCTTGAAAACACTTGAAAAAGAGGTTCGCTGACGCCACGCACATATGGGATGCCTGCTCGGGCACGAAATGTCCTGCGATCAGTTGTCACCGGATGCGTACGCGCATCTCCGTCATGAAGTGGCTGGGATAGCCGTTGCCTGAAAGTCCCTGGCTCACACTTCTGAATTCATTTTGCAGGTCTTTATCTTCGCAGACGTATGTCTCACGTCGCACTCACTCGCTCACTCACGCAGTCATTCACTCACTCTCTTACACCCTCACTCACTCACACACTAACTCATGCACTCACTCATTCATGCACTCATTGAATCACTCAATCACTCACACTCACTCACTCACTCACTCAAACTCTCTCACTCGCGCACTCATTCACTTGCTCACTCCCTCATTCACTCTCTCACGCACTCTTTCCTGCACTCAGTCACTCACTCACTGACAATCCCACTCACCCACTCACTTACTCATTCATTGACTCACTCACTTACAAACTCTCACTCACGTACTCAACCAAAGACTCATTCACTCGCTCAATCACTTTCACACTCACTCACACACTCATTCACTCACTCATTCACTAACTCACTAACTTATTCACTCATTAACTGAAGCACTCATTCACTCACTCACTTACTGACTGACTGACTGACTGACTGACTGACTCACTCACTCACTCACTCACTCACTCACTCACTCACTCACTCACTGATGCACTCATTGACACACTCACTCATGCACTCACTCACTCATGCACTCACACACTCACTCATGCACTCAATAACTCACTCACTATTTTACTCACTCATTCACACACATACACTCACTGACGCAGTCATTTATTCACTCAAACACTCACTCACTCAACACTCACTCATTCATTCACTCACTTAGTTACTCACACACTCATGCACTCACACACTTACTCATTCACTCATTCACTCACTCACACACTCGCAGACACACTCACTCAATCACACACTCACTCATTCAATAACACACTCATTCACTCACTCAATCACTCACTCACGCACTAAAAACTCACTCACTCACTAAGTAAACCACTTGTTCACTTACTCGCTTGCTCATTCATTGACTCGCTCCATCACAGATTCACTCATTCACTCACTTACTCACTTAGTCATTCACTCACAAACTCACTCATGCACTAATTCACTCATTCACTCTATCACTCACTCGTTCACCCACTCACGCATACTAACTCACGCACTGTCTTTAATTCACTCACTCACTCTGTCATGTAATCACTCACCCACGCACTCGTTCTATTCACTAACCCAAGAACTCATTCACTCACTCATGCAATCATTCACTCACTCACTCAGTCATTCACTCAAGTGCTAATTAATTTACTCAATCACTCATGCAGTCAAACAAACTCACAAACTCTATGCATTAATTCATTCAATTATTCACTCACTCATCCACTCAGTCATTCACAGAGGCGCTCGCTCATTCACTCGTTAACTCTGTCATGTACTCACTAACCACACTCATTCTCTCACTCACGCAATCATTCACTCATTCACTCACTCAGTGATCATTCGCTCACTCACTCACACACTCACTCATGCAGTCATTCACTTACTATTTTACTCACTCGCTTAGACACACACGCACTCTCACTCACGCACTCACTTATGCTCTCACTCATTCACTCAAGCACGCACTCACTCACTAAAGCACTCATTCACTCGCTCACTTACTCTCTCACTCATTACCTCACTCAATCACTCACACACTCACTCATGCAGTCATTCACTCACTATTTTACTCATTCGCTTAGACACACGCTCAAGCACTTTAAATCACTCACGCACTCACTTATGCACTCACTCATTCATTAAAGAACGCACTCACTCACTAATGCACTAATTCACTCACTTACTCTCTCACTCATTCCCTCACTCACTCACTCAATCTTTCACGCACAACCTCATGCACTCACTTATCCACTCATTCACTCACTTATTCACTCACTCATTCTATCACTAACTCATCCACTCACAAAAACACACTCACACAATTGTTCACTCACTTTCCCACTCGCTCACTTATCCACAATCACCCATATTATACACACTCATTCACTGATGGACTCATTCACTCATGCATTCATTCTCTCACTCACGGACTCACACACTGACTCAATAAATAGCGCGCGCACACACACACACACACACACACACACACACACACACACACACACACACACACACACACACACACACACACACACACACACACACACACACACACACACACACACACACACACACACACACACACACACACACACACACACACACACACACACACACACACACACACACACACACACACACACACACACACACGCACGCACGCACGCACGCACGCACGCACGCACATTGCGAAAGCACTGGAATCCACTTTCCTGTTTTTAACGTCGTTTTTATGATCTTTTAGGCGCCTTTCGAAGTTACCATTTCGCAAATGTAGACGCAGTCGCAGTCGGAGCAGGGAATGCTGTAAACCACGCCGGGATATTTTTCTTTTGGAAGAACGTCCTTTGCGTTGACCAAAGCATGTCGCAATTTTCTGGTCGGAACATGGGCAATGTCAACATTGAAGGTGCACAGAATGCGTGCCAACGCCTCGCTGATTCCAGGGGTGTAGGAAACAGCGGCACGTTTCAGGGAAGAAGACACAGCAGTTTCACGTTCTGGTCGACACAGCTGTTTTTTGACCGATGCCATGAAAGATGTTGGGTAGTCATTGCGTGAAAGTTCTTGCTGCACCATATCAAAGTCGTTTGCCCTGTCTTTGGGAGAACTGCAAATGCGCTTGCTCCTTTTTAATAAGGTGGCAGCAACCGATCTCTTATGTGAGGCTGGGTGGACGGATCTAAAGCTGAGATAACGTCTATTGTGGGTAGGTTTTCTAAGAATGCTGAAGGATAGTTTGCCACTATCACGTTTACGTCGGGTCGCCGCCTATTAGCCCGACTACACATCCACCACCCAACACTTACGGAAGAGCGCGTACGCATTCCTGAAATCTGGAGATACGCCCTGCACGTACGCCCTCTTCCGGCCAACATGACACGTGACGACCACAGTGGCAGGCGCCTTGCGCGGGCGGAGGCACTGGCCCGTCACTATGGGAACAAACATGGCATCTTCTACGTGGACGCCTCAGGCCCTCACCATGGGGGGTGGTACACGGCCGCAGTCGTCCACCAAAAAATCGTGGTGAATGGCCTAACGTTCCGAGCTCAAGACATAACACATGCGGAAGAAGTTGCCATCGCGTTAGGCGCCGCAGACCAGGAGTCGCGAGTGATCGTCACCGACTCGAGAGGGGCCTGCAGAAATATTAAACAGGGGTACATTCCTCTCTTTGCGCATCGCATCCTTCAAAACAGTAACTACCTCGGGGCCCCCGCGTCTCGAACGATTGTATGGGCTCCAGCTCATAGGGGCTCGAAGGCAATGAAACGGCAGACACCGCCGCCCGCGCGCTCACTCTCCGGGCAACGCCTTCAGACCCTTTGGATACGGATCCCGAACCCAATCCGGCCCTCAATTTTCGAGAAATTACTGAATTATTCCAATTCGGCCATGCAATTTATCACAAGCCTTATAAGGGCCTCACAAAGGTGGAGGAACGCACACTCCTCCGCCTTTACACCAAAACGCTGCTGTGCCCGGCAGTTTTAAAACACTTTGTTCCTGCCTGTACAGGAGAATGCCCACACTGTGCGGAGAAGTCTTCGGACATTTTTCACATGGTGTGGGCATGCCAGTCAACCCCGAACCTCGCCCCCAAACCCAACCCCACCCGGGAGGACTGGGAGGCAGCCCTGCTCGGCTGCTCGGACCTAGCAAGCCAGAAGGCCCTGGTCCGCCGAGCCCGAGTCGCGGCGGTCGCCAATGGGCTCCTGTAATGAGGAGCCCACCTAGAGATTGCGAGAGGTTGCTCCGGCTACCTCAAGCTTCCTCCCTGAAATAAAGTTTTTCACACACACATTACCAAGACGTCTAGAATGGGAAGTGCACAGTTCGCCTCGACCACGGTGGTGAACTCAATGGCGTCCTCTATGGAGTTCAAATGGGACGAAAAGGCAGGCATAGCGTCTTTTTGAATCATGTAGAAGCAGTTGTCAACATATCTGAGGAAAACATTTGGTGGGTGAGAAAATGTTGCAAGGGTCCGGCGTTCGACAGACTTCATGGTGAGGTTGGCGACGATGACGGAGACACCCATAGGAGTGCCTTGAAGTTGACGGTAAAACAGGCCTTGGAATACAAAATACGTGTTGCTGAAGCAGAACTGTATTAATCTGCAGAGGTCAGGAACGTCAATAGGGGTCCTTTCAGGTAAGGATCTGTCAGACTCGAGGGCAGAAGAGCAGGCTTGTACGGCAAGGTCAAAACGGACGCACGTGAATCTTCAACTGGAATCTTTGATTATACAAACGACCTGTGACACCTTGAACCGAAACTGCGGCAATCTGACAACTGCTCACGCCCGCTCTCTGCGCGTCCTTTTCAAGCACACATAAGCTCGCGCACCCGCTTCTCGTTTTTTACTGTGAACAAGGCTCCCGCATGGCTGCCGAAACGTCTTTTGTGTGTTCTTTTCTTTGTTGTGGTCGGCGTCGTCAATGACATGTTTTATGATTCACCCCTACCAGACTAGCTTTCGTCCATCTCTCGATTACACTTACTCACGCATTCACTCATGCACTTACACATTTACACACGCAATTATTCACTCACTCACTTACTCCCTTACTCAATCACTCTTCACACTCACTGACGTATTCACTCATTCATGAACTCACTCACTCACTCACTCACTCACTCACTCACTTACACTCACTCACGCACTCATTACTCACTCAATCTGTCATTACTCACACACCCACACACTTGTTCACTCACTAACTCATGTAGTGATTCACTCACTCATGCACTCATTCACTCACTCAAGCACTCATTTACTCACTCACTCACTCATGCACTTACATACACTCACAAACTGCATGCACTCATTCATCGAATTATTCATTCACTTATTCACTCACTCATTCATACAGTCACTCACTTATTCACTTGCTAACACAGTCACTCATTCACTCGCTCACACACGAACCCATTAACTCACTTAGACTCTCTCACTCACTTACTCTTTCACTTACAGTGTCATTCACTCACTCACACACTCACCTATTCAGGCACTCATTCACTCATTCACTATTTTACTCACTCAGGTACACACTCTCACACAGTCCTTAATTCATTCACTCACTCACACACTCCCTCACTCACACACTCATTTAATCACTCATTCGTTCGCTCACTCAGGCACTCATTCGCTCACTCACACACTCAGACACTCATCCACTCACTCATTCATGCACTCACTCACTCATACACACTCATGCACTCACACACTCACTCACGAACTCATTTCAGCACTGATTCACTCACTCACTCACTCATTCACTGACTCACTCATGCACTCATTCGCTCACTCCCACACTCATGCACTTACTCATGCAATCATTAATTCACGAAACCACACAATCATTCACTCCTGAAACACTCATTCACTCACTCACGCACACTTACAAACTCCATGCATTTATTCCTTCAATTATTAATTCATTAATTAACTCACTCATTCACACAGTCACTGACTTATTCACTTGCACAGTCACTCATTCACTCGCTCACTTACTCGCTGTCTAACAGACTCATTCACTCACTCTGTCTCTCACTCACTCACTTATTCACTCACTCACTCACTCATTCACTAACTTCTTCGCTGACTCACTCACACACATTCATGCACCTATACACTCACTCATTCGCTCATTCCCCCCAAACACTATTTTACTCACTCAGACGCACACTCACTCACACAGTCAGTCACTCACTCACATACTCACTCTTTCACTCACTCAAGCACGCACGCATTCATTCATGCACCCATTGACTCACTCACGCACTCCTTCATGCACTCTTGCGATCGCACAGTCACTCACACACACATTCATGTACTCACATACTCACTCATGCACTCATTCATTCTGTCACTATTTTACTCACTCAATCAAACGCACACTCACTCACGCAGTAATTGTTTCATTCAGTCACTCATGTACTCAATCACGCACTCACTCATTCACTCACTCACTCAGTCACTCAAGCTCACTCATGCACTCAATCATACACTGACACACACACACTCACAAAACTCCACGCTCATTTAGTCAACTCATTCACTCACTCAATCACCAAGTCACTCACTTATTCACTTGCTCACACAGTCACTCATTCACTCGTTCACTTATTCGCTTGCTCAGACATACATTCACTCACTCACTTACTCTGCTCTCGACACACACACACACACACACACACACACACACACACACACACACACACACACACACACACACACACACACACACACACACACACACACACACACACACACACACACACACACACACACACACACACACACACACACACACACACACACACACACACACACACATGCACTAATTAACTCAATATTTTACTCACTCACTAAGACACACATTCACTTCCGCAGTCATTGATTCACTCACTCACCTACTTAGTCATGCACTCACTAAAGACCACACTCACTGACGCACTCATTCATTCACTCTCTCACTCACTCACTCACACACGCACTAACGCACTCATTCCTTAACTTACTCACTGACATACTCACACATTCATGCAATCACACACTCACTGATGCACTCATTCACTCAATAATTTACTCACTCACTCAGACACGCACTCACCCACGCAGGCTTTGATTTATTCACTCACTCCCGCATTCACTCATTCACTCACTCACTAACTCATGCACTCATTCACTCATTCATTCACTCACTCACTCACACACCCACTCATGCACTCATTCACTCACTTGCTATTTTACACACTCAGATGCACACTCACTCACACTCATTCATTCACTCATTCACACAATCACTCACTCACTCACGCACTCATTCACTCACTCGCTATTTTACTCACTCAGATGCACACTCATACACTCTCATTCACTCACTCAAGCACACACTCACGCATTAATTCACTTACGCACCCATTCACTCATGCACTCTCTCACTCATTAACTCACTCATGCACTGACACACACAGTCGCAAACTCGACACACTCATTCAGTCACTTATCCTTTCAGTCATTCACTTATTCACACAGTGACTCACTTATTCACTTGCTTGCACAGTCGCCCATTCACTCGCTCACTCACTCACACACTCATCACTCACAAACTTACTCTGTCTCTTACTCACTCACTCATTCATTTACTCAAAGTCATTCACTCACTCACTCACAAACACATTCATGCACTTATTCACTCACTCACTCACTCACTCATACACACTCACTCACTTAGTCTTTCATTAACTCGCTTATTCACGCACGCATTCATTCACTCACTGAGGCCCGCACTCATTAACTCACTCATTCGCTCACTCACTCACTCACTCACGCACTCATTCACTCACTATATTTTTAACTCATTTAGACACACACTCAGTCATGCAGTGATTGATTCATTCACCCACACACTCACAGACTCACTCATTCATTTACTCACTCATGCATGCATTCACTCACTCACTGATTCACTTACTCACTCATGCACTCATTCACTCACTCACTGATTCACTTACTCATTCACTCACTCGTGCCCTCACACACACTCACAAACTTCATGCACTTATTCATTCAATTATTCATTCACTCCTTCACTCACTATTCACACACTCATTCACTTGCAGTCACTCATTCACTCGCTCTCTTTCTCACTCACTTATGCACTCATTCACTCAATCACTTGCTCATTCGCTCACTAACTTACTCACTCACTCACACACACATTCATGCACTTATTCATTCCCACACTTTTTTACTCTCACTCAGACACATTCGCTCTGAAAGTCAGTCATTCACTCACTCACTCACATACTCATTCACTCACTCAAGCACGCACACACTCAATCACTCACGCACTCATTCACTCACTCATTTACGCACTCATGCAGTCACAGACTCACTCACACACTCACATATTCATGCACTCACATACTCAATCATGCACTCATTCACTCTATCAATATTTTACTCACTCACTCATACTCACACTCACTCACACAGACATTGATTCATTCACTCACGCACTCACGCATTAACTCGTTCACTCACTTACTCACACACTCATGCACTTACTCATTCACTCACTCATGCACTCACTTACTCATTCACTCATTAACTCCTGCACTCACTCATGCACTCATTCACTCAATCTCTTAGTCATTCGCGCACTCTATCACTCATTCACACACTTACTCACGCGCACTCACGCCCTCACTCATGCACTCATTCACTTACTCATGCACTCACTCACACACCCACACACGCGCGCACTCACTCACTCATACACTCAAAAACTCATGGACTCACTGATACACTCATTCACTGACTCACTGTATTACTCAATCATTCACTGTGTCATTCATTCACACACACTCATGCACTAACTCGTTCACTCCTTCAATCAAACTCACGCTTTCATGCACTCGCGCATGCACTCATTCACCCACTCAGTTACTCATTCACTCAATCACTCTATCACTCACTCATCAACTCGCACACTCACGCACACTCACGCACTCACGCACTCATTAACTCACTGTGTACTCTACTCACTTACCCACACGCTCGTTCACTCGCTAACCCACGCACCCATTCATTCGCTACCGCACTCATTCACTCACTCATATGCTCACTCAAGCTCTCATTCACTCCCTCATGCACACACACACACACACACACACTTACAAACTCCATGCACTCATTCATTCAATTATTCATTCACGCATTGACACAGTCACTAACTTATTAACTTAGACAGTCGCTCATTCAGTCGCCCACTTACTCGCTCTCTCATGCACTCATTCATCCACTCACTTACTCTGTCCCTTACTCACTCGCTTACCCATACACTCTCTCACACAGTCATTCATTCACTCACTTACTCACTCACATACTCACTGATGAACGTTTGCTCACTCACTATTTTACTCACTCACTCAGACACATACACTTACTCACACACTCATTCATTCATTCACCCACTCACGCACTCACTCACTCAATCCTGCATTCACGCACTCACTCATTCACGCACTCATTTACTGACTCACTCATGCACTCATGCTCTCATGCGCTCACTCACTCACTTTCTCGCACACACACACTCACACCCGCTCACGCAATTATTCACTCACTCACACACACTCACTCATGCACTCACTCACTTATGCACTCATTCAATCACTCACGCCCTCACGCACTCACACACTCACTAGCTCAATTCCGCACTCACTCACGCACTAATTCACTCCGATACTCGCCCACTCACTCACACGCTCTGTCACTCAAGTACCCACATGCTCACTCATGCACTCATTCACTGACTGGCTATTTTACTCGCTCACTCAGATGCACACTCATCCACGCACTCATTCATTCATTCATTCATTCATTCACTGACTCACTCATGCACTCATTCACTCCCTCACTCTGTCATGTACTCACCCACTCACCCACGCACTCATTCACTCACTGACCTCCGTACTCATTGACCGACTCACACACTCATTCATTCACTCATTCACTCACTCAAGCGCTGATTCACTCACTTGCTCATTCATGCACTCACACGCACATTAACAAACTCCACGCACTCATTCATTCCACCACTCGCTCAATCAAATAGTCACTCATTTATTCGTTTACACAGTCACTCATTCGCTCACTTACTTACTCTGTCTCTCACTCACTCGCTCACACAGTAACTCACTCACGCACTTTTTCATTCACTTACTCACTCACTTACTCTTTCACTCACTCGCTCATTTACGGATTCACACAGTCCCTCAATTACTCATTCATTTACTAGCTCAATAAATCACTCACTCACGCACTCTCATTCATTCACTCACTCAATTACTCACTAAGTCACTCACGCCATCACGCACTCAGTCACTCAGACACTCATTCAGTCACTCACTCGCTCACACACTCACTCATTCGCTCATTCACTGTCTGCACCCTAACGGGCTCATGCACTCACTCATTTACTCGTTCACTCACTCACTCATTCGCTCACGCACTCATTCACTCACTCACTCACGTACTCAGTCACTCACTCACGTACAATAAGTTACTCACTGCACACATACCTGCCAGGCTGTTCTGATCTGCATGCACTTATTTATTCTTCTGGCCTCCTGCCATATCTTCACCTCCGAAGGCACACATGGAGATGCGTGCCACCTGCTCTGACGTCGAAAAGCTCCTCTGCATAAAACGGTCTAGCGAAAGAAGGCCATTGGAACTCGGGAAAGCCACGCCAATATGAGAAGGGAGCGGCATATCGGCGGCCATGTTTTTGCCAGGGATGGCGAAAAGGTTAGAACACGAGACCATGAAGAAGGGCAGTGCACAGGATGTGAGAGAGGAAAAGAAGTATTGCTTTCAGGGAGAAGGAAAGGGAGGCAGGAGACCCGATATTAAACGCCGCATTTCTGGGCTGACGGCTGCCGCGGACTCGCCATTATCGGTGAGCCCATTATCGGCGCCAACACGCTTGTGTTTTGGCGGTAGGAAGCGATTATAAGAAGCCAGCCTCTTGCGTTGTTCCTCCTCTCTATCTTCTCCTCCTCCTCCTCTACGACGACCCCTTTTCTCGAGCAGTTGACGCTGTCGATGCCGCAACCAACTTTGCGCAAGCAGGCGCTGCGAAGTGTGCGCACGTTGGAAAAGCGCAGGCGGGAATATGGGTTTTCGCGATGCAGGGAATGCGCCACAGAATGTCGCTGCGGTGTGCAGCCCCTGCGCACGGTGTCGCCGTGAATTAAGCGTAGGCGCCGAAACAATATATAGAAGCTCTGACTGCGTAGTTCGCCGAGCAATAGTTCAGTCAGCGCCGCCTGCTGCTGCCGTTTACGTAACGCCGGCATTGTATAAGAGGATAGTGGGCATGGAAAAGAGTAGAGGCTGAGCTAACGAGCAGCTGAGTAGCGTTGCGTTTTCGTAACCTCTCTGTCAAATATTTCGGTTACACGGCATTCCCGAACTTTGACGCCAACACAAGGCGAACGACCCGCTGTTGCGGGTAGCCGTCGGAAGGTAGCATATTTTCTGCGAGATTGAAGGAATGCGGGTGAGATACGCGTCGATGTGCAGTTACACGTGGAGCCCTCTTCGTAAAGGAGCAAGATAGGTCGGTCAACTAGCCACGGATACCGATGTTAGATCGAAAAGGTGCCGTATTGACAACTGATGGGGGCTGGGATGCTGTGATAGTCCCTTAAGAATACGATCTTTGTTCAGAAAGCATCAGATTACCTTTAATATCACCGAAATAGGCCGATTGGCTTGCAAATCATTAGGTAACAGCCACAATGGGACCTACTGCCCATGCTCAGTCATTACTTTGGTTTGCGTCTAATCGATTGCCAGGTGAAAGGTTCATGTATCCATTTCCGTATGAGGGATGTCGTGTAGTGCAGGCTTCCAGATGAGTTCCAACCGCATCGGAATTATTCAATCTACACCGAAACCTCAGTACATAAAGTACCGTCTTTCCCAAAAGCAGCCAGGCTGCATAGTTTGCTTCTGACTCGTATAGTGGACCCCTTACGGTTTCCTTAAAATAATAAAAAAAAACGTCCTGAAAGGTGCGGATAAGGATTCTTCTTATCTTACAGAAGTCATGAATTTGAGGGGTGTCATTAGTGCTCAACTATATAACTGACAAACAAGCCAAGTTTCCTGGTTATTTTTGCAAAAATAATGCATGGGCGCTATCGGAGCCAAGACGAGGAAGAACTTGCACCGACAGCGTTGAGCTTCAAACTGAGCTTTTATTGCGCTGCACGCGCTGCGGGGCCTAGTGCCAACTCCTTCATGGACCTGCACCGCACACGGCGAGAGTTCTGGCTTGCGATTAGAGCGCGAAGCGAGGGGCGCTAAATCGCTTTACCGGATGGAATAATGCCGCCTTCCCGCCCTGGACCCTGCGCCGTCTGAACGGAACCACTTATTTTAGGCCTCCGTTAGCGCCCTCGAAGTACTTCGCAGGATGGAGATGGAAAAGTGATGCAGCTGCGGAGAATCGTGACGAGTGTAAGAGCCAATAGGAAGTAGTGACATGTTGCGATCACGTGAAGATACTGTGAACGCCAGCAGGAATGACGTCATCAGGGGTCACGTTACCGCGGAAGCTAGGAGCAGCCGTGGCCTCAGTCAACACCCTCTCAATGCTAAGGCCTCTCCACCGGCCGCGTGACGTCACGCCAAGGGACCGTGCAGGCCCCGCGCTCCGCGATTTCAGCGCGCCGCGCCCGTCTGCACTATTCGGGTACTGCCGTACGTAGCTGCCTTATAAGTGATTCCTTCATTTTCATTTTTGTCGTTGCTGCAGAAAAGAAATTCGCTAGTTTGTGCGCGCCTTAGGCTATCATTTTATCTGCTTTATATATTTTTTTTATTGCAGAACACCTTATTGTCAAGAAAGTTCGAGCTGCTAATACAGTTTTTTATAATAAACAATTTAGCATACGGCCGCCAATTTCGCATTATTGGTCATTATAATAAAAAATTGATTAGTTAATTTCAATTAATCATCTAATTATTAGGTTCTATCACGTACATGATGTCTGCCGTGCGGTAAAATCCATCCGCACAGACCGCACATGCGTATATCTAGTTGTTAAAGTAGAAGTTCGTGAACATTGAAAAAAAAAACACCGTCTACTGCGCATTGTGTTAGTTTTATTCTGTATTGTGTTTTGCTTAAAGCTTTCACACACAGCAATAATGACACTCACAATAATGTTGCGCTGTTGAGTATTTGTACAGCTAATCTGACCCTTACAATAAAAAACGACGAGACACCAGCAATGAAGTGTGCGCAAAGCATTTTTATTGCTTGGGAATAAAACTTACTTCTTCTTAAGCGTTGCTGCTTTCCGGGCTGCGGCCTTCTGCTGCGCATTGTCTTGTATGGCATCATTTCTTAGTTTGCAAAAGTTGTTTAGAACAACGTTGGTTGCAACGCGTACTACCAAGCGCAGGAGAGTTTGTGCAGTGTGGCCATTTTCACATGTCTCAATGTCGTGTTCGTCCAGGAGGGAAATCGTCTGTGAAATCACGACACCACGTTGATTTCTACAGGAGAGAAAATCTTCCGCGGTTGCTCCAAAAGACAACTTCTCTGCAACTAGTTTAGTCATCAGTACCATGTGAACTGTGCATGGCTGGGGAAACTTCAGCCCTCCTCTCGACAGGTTAGCTATCATGGCAGTATTTTCCGCTTCGATCTCTCGATTTTCAATCACCAATGTGCTGAAGCAAGCAGAACATGAAAGCTTCTTTAAAGCAGCATGAGCAGCGTATCCTGCAATGTAGACAATAGCATCCATGTCAGAGTGGGCGTGTGTAATATCGTCGTCGCTGACAGCCACAGAAAAGTTGCATGGGACAAGATCCTCACTTACGTCTTCAAACTCTGTTTCCTCGCGTGGAAATGTCAAAAGTTTTTGAAGACGAAGCTTCTTCTCACATTCGTAGAGCTGACGCACGGAAATGTGGTACTGTGATCCTGCCAGCTGGCGGTAACGGCCGAACCGGTCTTCTAGCGCATCCGTCTGAAATTTGCCCAGCAGTACGTACTTGAAGTGAAGTTCTTCTAAGCAGTAGCGCGAGAGTTCTACCAGAGAATAGCATGTCAGTCGCAAAGCACTGTGAGTCTCTTTCGTCAGCGAGCCACTGGTGATGTTTATTCTTGCCCAAGCGTCCAACCAGTCCACAACGCCGCTCAGGAAAGCTAACTGTGTGTCATCAACAGACCTTACAGGGTCTTGCATGCTGTCCCTTAGCCTCTGGCCTTTGCAAGGGGTCTTAACATTGACTATTTGCCACCATGTGAGGATAACGTCAATGAAAAGAGCAGTCGACTCAGCTTGAGGAATCTTGAACGCGGAACCATGTGTCCTGAGGGCATTTGAAACAAACTGATTAATGACGTCGAGAGCGAGCTTTACATTTTGCCGCTCCATTGAGGTTGGATTCACGGCTTTTGCGTTCAGTCTGTAAGCAGCCTTCACAAGCGACGTCTTCTCTGAAGAATAAAGCTGCCGCACAGCTGCGAAAGAAGCAGCTTTCATACGAGGAGGCCCTTCGGGCATTGCTCCACTCAAGTCCATTTCAGGGAAATAGAGGCATGTTCCAGGGTTTTTCTGGTTAATCCAATTGTTCCTAATGCACTTCAAGAGATGCGCAGGATCGACCACGTAGAAAAGAGGGCGAGCGTTATCGGCTGGATGGGGATAGACAATGCTCACCTGAGGACTTGTAGCAAATAACGACATCATCTTGCGGTTCAGAGCATTGTTGTCCGTTATCACAGCGATAATTTTGAGCCCCATTTTCTCAACATTAATGATTATGTTCTTAGCATGCTCGTGCAAAATTTCTGCGCTCAGTTTGCTCACAGGTAATATGTGAATGACGTCCTTGTTTGCAGAAAGGAGTGATTGTACCATGAACACATGGGCTGTTGTTGCTGGTTCCGTTGAATGAACCGACGATCCTACTATTGTGCCCCCTTTGTAGTCGAAGTATGGTTTTATGTGGATCTCATCGATCATCAGGGTCACTGTCTTCTCGTGGTCTTTCATTGATTTGACTCGTTCTCGGATGTAGGAGAGACAGTGCGGTTGATTTTGCTCCACAAGAGGGTCAGCTTTGTAATTTGAGCAAACACGGCGCAGTGTGGAAGGATGGGGCAGAATGATTCTTGATGCAGCTCTTGTGAAGTGATATGCGTGAGGAGAAATTGAATTCAAAATACTGGCGAATACCAGCAGCTCTGCGCTATACACATGCTGTTTCGCGAGGAGAAGCTCTATCTGCTCAACCAGAAATTTCAGCAAAGAAGACTGTTCTTTCGTCGTATCACTGTCCTCAATGAGGTCTGCAAGCAGTGAACCGACAAACTGCAATACTTTAGTATGTTTCGACTCTTTCGTCACCTCAGGTATATTATGCAAGCCTATCTCGAGTTCTTCTAGCAGCAAGGACAGGCTGGAGGTGTCGCATACTTGAGCTGGCAGAATCCTGCCTGAAGGAAGCGACAGAAGCTTCACTCCATTCAAGAAAACAGAAAGTGACAGATCAGGGAGAACTACCAAGGCGCATTTCACATTAGGTGAAGGATCATTCTCGATGAGAAGGAACCTAACGCACTGCTCATCGACAGAAACGGTCCAGAATTTCGTGTTGCAGATTCCAGGCAACTTAGATTTGAACTCCTCGTAAGATGAAACTTTGTTTCTTTTCTGTTCAAGCTCATTAGACTGAAGTGACTTCCTCATAGCCTCCTGCAAAGCAGCGTTTTCCCTTCTTGCTTTTTTCGTCTCTGGCGATTCACTCCGTCCAGGCGTTGAGGACAAGTATTTTGGGCAGTTTGGAAAAACAGAAGGCGCAGCATCAATCTTCAACTGTAGCCTGTCACGCTTCACCTCTATTATTTTCCCTGTCAGTTCATCTTGGTGTGACAACGTCGTAATGAAGTCGCCTGCGTGGAAGTGCAGTTCACACACCTGCACGAGAAAATGAAGCAAGGCCATTCGCCATGACTCTCCATTGCCTAAAACACTAAGTAAAAAGAGTCTGAATAGTGAACAGCTTTTACATATTTACACAGCTTTTACACAAGCCTTATGCACATCCACAGAACTAAATGCTTCCTGGACAATTCATACATAAGTGTAAGAAGTGATATCATTGCCTACAAAGACAGCATGCCTTTCCGGGAGCGACAGCTCACAACTAAGATAATTACCAGCGCCTATTAAGCAATATTTCAGAGTCTTACCCTCGAATGCTCTGTAGGTGTGAAATCCTTCCGTGGAATGGCTCGCAACCAGGCTTTTCTTCGTACTTCGTCTCTTGGGAAGCAATAAACACGTACTTTGGGACCATTCTGGTAGTTCCCGCGGCACCCGGGAACACAGCACCGGCCCATGTTTCACGAAGTTGCACTCGCTACACGGCAGGCAATCAGTTTCCCATTCGTGCGCTAGCACAGGTACGCACGCCACACAAGAAACGGCCACACGAAACAGACACAGCCGTGCGAGGAGCGAACGGAAATGCACCCAACGCCAGGCTGAAAGACTCAAGCAGCAGCTAGACGCTCACTGCAAGACTGCGTTCGTGTCTGTGCTTGCCCGGGCAAGCGCGAGCACATCGAGGGAGACAACCGAGCGGAGCGGAGCCGCGCTTGGTGAGCAGCCTGACCGGACACTTGGCGTGACGTAGCGCGTGTGGAAAGGAGGGCCTGGAGAGGCCTGAAGAAAGTATTTAGAGGGTGTTGCCTCAGTGGTCAACGGAAAGGGGGAACCTGAGATAGCAGCATCCATTCGAAGCCGCAACCCGGAAACGGCGGAAGAAGTCGCAATAGCGCTCGCATGCGTAGGAACGCAAGGCCAAAATTATAGTTAGTGACAGCAAAACTGCAGTCTACAATTATGGCAGAGGGAGGATTGCCTTAGAAGCAGCACAAATTCTAAAAAAGAAGGAAATTGGGAGGGACGTACGCATCGTGTGGGTACCAGCTCACGCATCCATCCCTGGAAACGAGGCGGCAAACACCCTGGCTCGAGACCTCTACTTCCGAGCCAGGGGAGAGCCGCCCGACTGCAAGGACCTGGATGAGAGACTGATCAGCTATGCAGAAATAATAGAGAGCTATAGAAGTCAAAGGAGGATTTTCCCTCCGCCGGACAAAACACTAGGGAATAAAGAAGCTACAACATGGCATAGACTACAAGCTGGGAACTTCATAAACCCGGTGTGGGCATCACACGTATTTAGGGAAAAGGAAATAGAGGAAAAATTCAAAAAATGTGAGAATAGGGGGACCCTAGATCACATCATTTGGGAATGTACACACTCCCCAGGGATTAAAGAAGGAATAAATAGCAAGGAAGCCTGGGAAACCCTTCTGCAAAGCGCGGACCCCGCCGTGCAGAAAAAAGTCATTCACCTGGCACTGGAGGCCGCAAGAGACCAAGAACTCTATGCCTGCCTTTAGATGCGAGGCTCCCGGCCCCCACCCCTAGGCCTGCGTGCCAGAGATGGGGAGTTGGGGAGCCTCTTCTCTGGTGGAAATAAAGGTTTTTGGAATGGAATGGTTACCGCGGGTGCGGGGGGGGGGGGGGGGGGGCGAGAACTCCCTGCGCGGAGCTGTCGTACTGACGGCGTTCCACCCCTTCAGCGTTGTTCTGTGTTTGAGTTTACATGCTTGCGTGAGCATGCGCTGGACACAAGAATCGGTAAAGGAATTCGTACAGCGGGGTGCGATTGAAATGATGCGCAGAATACTACAAAAGCGGGTATACTGAGTGAACGGGAAGAAAGACTTCCGACACGAAGGCAAGTGCGAAGTGTGTACGACAGGCCGCTCGAACAAAAGACCACGAAACTTATCGAGCTGCTGCTCAGCGGTCGCGTAGCGCTGCACAAACGGAGGAATGAAGGTAGGACGAACAAGCGTGGAATGATTATACATTGCAAGAGATTCACGTTTTAGGCCAATCATGAATGGCTGGGTCTGGGGCGGATTAGCGGAGAACCCTTAAAAGGTTTGGTTTGCTCGCGTTTCTGTTTGCGCAATAAATTTCTTGAATTTCATCTAGAAAATAAAAGGGGCGGGGAGCCCAACGCAGTTTTCTCGTTGAAAATTTATCGCCTGCTGTGGTAGTGCGTATTTATGGAATCGCCCATAAATCCTGCCCAGAATCAGGCGATAAAAGGAGAAAAATAATTTTTTTGCAGCATACTGTCCAAGTAACCAGCAATGTTCCCGTAGTATGGTACAGGTATAGACAGGGCATCGACAGCAGGTCTTACAGAATGAATTCGATGTTGTTAGGGCATGTGGGGGACAGTTGTGCCAACAGCGCGCCGTAATTTCTTTTTACGCACCGAAGACAATCCCCTTCCCTTTCATCGCCAGACAGGACGGGACATCATGAAACAGTGAAGAGCCAGTAACGAGAAAGTTCCTTCCCTTGACGGACGGCGGGACAGGGAGGGAGCGCGGGATCTCCTTTAATAAACTAGAGGCGGCAAGCTTCGACGTCCGATCCCCAAAACAAAGGGACCGGCAGCGCGAAAATAACTCGCACAAAAGACGCACACAAGAGGATTCTGTTTGGGAAGGCTTGGACAGCGTCCCGAGAACCAAGTTTTCTTTCTTTTCCCTGCGTCTCCACTGCTCTGCCTGTTAATTTGTTTCCGCACGAACCAAGCTCCGAAACAGGGTGCCTGATTTTATCATTCATTATTTTTCTCCTTAGGAAGGAAGTATTAGCAGAGTTCGCAGAACGAAATGGTTAACGGACCACGAATATCTTCTTGCACAAAAGGGAGAACCGAAAGTGGGAGTTGGAATAGCCTCGGTGAAACTAAAGGTGAAGTAGGCTTCATATTGTGCGCTTACCCTGGTATCGCGCAGGATATGAAAGTGCTTGGCAAGTTGAGATGTAGTGACCACAGTGACCACTACCCTACATTTGAAGCGGGAACAGAGGAAGCTCGTAAGGAAGAAGTCTATGAAACAGCTAGCGGTAAGAGGGAAAGTAGAGGAATTCAGTATGGCGCTGCAGAACAGATACTCAGCTTTGCCCGAGGACGACGAGCATAGTGTTCAAGCGATGAATAATAATCTCTCGGATATCATTACAGAGCGCTCACTAGATGTACGGGGTAGTGCTGCTAGACAGTATATCGCAAAACTCTCTCAGGAGACGTTAGATCTGATTAAGAAACGACAAAGCATACAAGCATTCAACACTTTGGATAGAAAAAGTGGAGGGGCACTTAAGTTCCGCCTTGAGGGTATGACGCGATAGCGTTAATGTGTTAACGCCCATATATGCGGAATTAGTAATTCTTTACTTTACATACATAGATACCACTCCTGGCGCAGTGGTGCAGCGATTAAGCGATGCGACACTGCCCTGCGATGGCAGGTGCTGCCACCGGTGGGGCTAGTGATACCTACGTTGCTGTTACCGAGCCACCTCTCGCGACCAATCATTAACTGAACTGCCACCTGCCATGGTGGCGGGCAGCTTGTAAAGATTTCTAAAGATTTTATTAAGAATGGGAAGCTTAACGCTATAGCGTTAATCGAACTGGCAGAATTGCCACAGCTGATCAATAAGCTTAAAATAGCCGACATAACGAAGTATTGTATGGAGAGAACCAAGCATGCTCTAAAGAACGGAGGTAGCCTAAAAGCGGTCAGGAGGAAACTAGGCATAGATGTACGGACTATGAGATGAGACAAGGAGTAAGGAGGGCTATGCCATTCACTACCAATATGAATAAGATGGTTTAAGTAGCCTAGGAACTCTACACATATCTATACAGAAGCCAGAATAATCAGGATGCTGATGGCAGAGGCAGCAGTATGGAGGAATTGGACATTCCTCCGGTAACGAAAGAGGAAGTAAAGAAAGCCTTGCAAGCAATGCAAAGGGGTAAAGCGGCTGGTGAGGATCAGGTAACCGCGGATGTCTTCAAAGATGATGGGGACATTGTGATAAAAAAACTAGCCACCCTGCACACGTACGGCCCTTCTTTATCAGTTTTATTTTTAATATTTACGTGAGTAAAAATTGGGAGCTGTTTTCAGGCTCATATTCGGGTACAAATCAGGTTATTTAACTAAATATTTCATAACCTAGGGTCTTTTTTCGGATTATTTTTTCTAGCAATGATAGTTGACCATTAGCTCTTGTTTTAGAGCGGTGCATGGAGAACAATGTGCTTTTACTTATAATTTTCTCAAACACATAGAAATGATAGGTTGCATCAAGAAACTCTTATTTTAATCAGATATTATTTTTTCTTTTTCGCTACAGTAATTTCCCAGCGCACATTACCATACCCATGTGCATTAGCTGCGCGTATGCGCTAGACTTGTCTGCTTTGATGTGTACACGGCGAAAATCCTAATTCAACTTTAAAGGCACTTTTTTAACGCATGAGCAGACAAGAGTAGAGAAAAGAGAGGCTCGTTTTGACATTCATGACAGACGCCAACAGTCACCGAAACCAATGAGTATAGTTTTACAGCGATAGCTGTTAAGCGCCCCTCCTTGAATTCCGCGTCGTAGTCGTCCGGCGTCGTCGCCGTCGGTGTAACTGGTGGGTGCGTTACCATGGTTACCATGGCAGCCTGGGTATGGTTATCATCCCGCATGACACCACGTAGGATGTGGTAAGGCCTTTATTAATGGTGTGCGTCTGTGTGTGTCTCGTCTGATGTCACCTTATGTCACGGTCAACCTGGGTCGCATAAGCCTGCGGGTGGCTCTGTTAAAACAGCCGCCTGTGAAAGCTGAATGACCACACAGCTATCGCTGAACCTCCCGTTACTTAGTCGTAACCGTCCTGTCAGTTTTTTTAAATATGTGTCGTTCATCAATGGCAGATTAATAGGGTATTGTTTAAAGTTGATTGGTTAGAGACCAGAAGGAAAGACAACCACATGCCGCCGGTGCGATCCAAACCCACAACCTCCGAATTTCGGGTAGCAGCCTTGGAGAACAGCGCTGCCTTTCCTCTTTCTCTCGCTATTTCTCACAGCTTTGGAGCAAGAAGTCGTCAGCGTGGGTAGCGCCCATACAGGGATGCTAGTAGGACACCCGGACAGTAATTATTTACGGGTCTCTGGCTTCTACAACATGCACTTCAACTTGTTCTTCTTGTTAGGTCAAGTCATGGATAACAAGCGCTAAAAGAAGATTGAAATAGTCAGTAATAAAACGAGAACACCACTCTTATGTAAGTATACAAGACATGGGCTAGCCTCCATGTGGTGCCTTCAGTTTTATGTTTTGAGAAGTTAGATTTTCTGGAAACTGAATTTTCGGGTAGAAATCGGGTTTAACCCAATTTTTTAGAAAGGTATTGGGATCGAAGAATTAGCTAAAATTGTGTTTTACCCGCAAACCGAGGGACCTATGCATACGCAATACCTGACAACATGGAGTGTACTGGATTCTTGAAAAAACACTATCATTATCTTAATCCGTGATAAAGGGATCGTCAAGGACTTGAGAAACTACAGGGCGATCAGCTTGCTGTCAACTGCCTACAGGGTGTTTACTAAGGCAATTGCTAATAGAATTACACAATTCAGACTTCACTCAACCGAAACACCGGACTAGCTTTCGGAAGGCTACCGTTATATATAGCTTTCATAGATTACAAGAAAGCATTTGACTCCATCTATACATCAGCAGTCATGCAAGCATTATGAAACAAGGATGTAGAAGCAACACATGCAAAGGTGCTAAAAATATCTATAGCGGCCGCACAGCATCTGTAGTCCTCCATAAAAAAAGGTGATAAAGTCCCTATCAGGAAGGGTCCAAGGTAGGCGCGTAGAGAACTGGATTAAAGAAGTGTTGGAGATAAAAGGTAATGATGAATACCATAGTAATTTGCGATTAACTGATTACGTTACCTTGCTGAGTAACTCGGGAGACGAATAGCAAAGCAACATTGAAAACCTAGACAGGCAAAGCAGAATTGTGGGTCTAAAAATTGATATGCAATAACTAAAGTACTGTTCAACAGCCCAGGAAGGTAACAGCAGTTTACGATAAGCAACGAAGCGCTGGAAGTGGCAAGGGAATGCATCTACTTAGGACAGGCAGTAAGCGCTGACCTGGACCATGAGGGCGAACTAGGCGAATAAGAATGGGGTAGAGTGCATTCAGCAGGCACTCTCTGGTCAAGAAATGCGTCTTAGCAGTACCCTCAAGAGAAAAGTATACGACTATTATATCTTGCCCTTGTTTACCTACGGAGCGGAAACTTGAGGCTAACGAAAAGGCTTAAAATTAAGTTGAGGTAGCGCAGCGAGATACGGAAAGGAAAACTTAAGGTGTAACGTTAAGAGACAGGAAAAGAGAAGAGTGGGTCAAGGAACGAACTTAGTAAATGATATCCTGGTCGAAATCAAGAGGTAGAAATTGGCCTGAGCAAGGTATGTAATATGAAGGCAAGGTAACCGATGGCCCTCAGTCTACTAGAACAGATTCCAAGATAAAGCAAGCGCAACAGGGAGTGGCAGAAAGTTAGGTGGACGAATGAGATTACGACGTTTGCAGGGATAAATAAGGTGGGCGCAGCTCGCACAGGTTTGAGTTAACTGAAAATAATATGAGAGGGGCGTTTGTCCTGCAGTGTACTTGTTAAGCAATGCTATGAAAAAGGAATAATATAACGGGAAGGATCAGTAATATTCAAACCATGACAATCCAGAGTTTAAGGGAATTTTCTAATGTTGAATGGAATTGCGTGAACATGTGCATCGTCTTTGACACTACATGCAGCAAGTCGTACAGCGGACTCTGTTTGATTAAAACTCGCTTAATTCGAATTTCCAGCTCATTCGAAATGGCTTTTCCGTACTGTTAATGTCGGTTATTAAAGAGTCTCTCCTCAATCTGAACTCCGCGCGATTCGAACAAGTTTTCGGTCTCCGAGTTGTAATTATCGAGAGTGGGCTGTGTTATAACGTCATCGTCTCTAACCTGTACTTTCTACGTCTTTGTTTCCTTTTTTATTTTCGCCTAGTGTGGGGCAGTAGGCCAGGGAAACACTGCTCCGGCCAACCTGTACAACTTTAATGCCATTAAAGCATTCTTGTTCTCTCTCTGTCGCAAACAGAAGGATAATGATCACTGGCATCCGCCTTCGCACACAGCCAGTCGGTTACAAAGGAATGAAGGAATGTTGGAATTCACTTAGCAAAGGGTCCCCGGAGCCCATGAGTGTGGGTACGGGGAGTCGGGGGAAAAAACGGCGCAACTGAGGCTGGAATCTTTCGGTGCAGCAGGTGTGAGCCACTGCACGGCACTACACGGACTACAATTTATTGCATCGCATAGTGTGGAGTGCTACAAAAGAAAGCTATACAGCTTTGTGAAAACTTTTTGGATTTCTCTAAATCATTGGATTAACGTTGTACGCGTTTTGCAGGGTTGTTTTTTTGGCCCCTCGTTGCCAAACCCTAGTCATTTTTGTTTCTGCAGTAGTTGGACTGGCTGCTCCGTGTAGCGTTGGTCCGGTGTTCTTTCCGGGGGGCACAATATTTTTTTTTGTCAAAAAACAAGATTTTATAAAGCTGTGTACTTTTATTTTGCGGTGATCTGGCTACACTTAGACGGATGCTAAAGTTATCTATTCCTTTGTTTAGGTCAACGCTTACTTTGTCGTTTTGAGCAGTTAAAGAAATGATGTTGCAGGAGACGAACTTCGCCTTAAGGGTATGACGCGAGTGCGTTAATGGATTAATGCCCTTATGTGCGGAAGTGGCCATTCTCTACTTCACATTCATAAATCCCTGGAAGGGCTCATACCACTCCTGGCGCAGTGGCGCAGCGGTTAAGCGATTCGAGGGGGCTTGTGAGACCGAGGTTGCTGCTCCCGAGAAATCTCTAGCGATCAATCATTAATTTAACTGCCATCTGCCACGGCGCACAGTTTTCTCACAATCCGTTGGGCAAGTTGCGATGGCGTCACAAGGTCACGTGATCCACGTGGCCCACTTAGGTCGCTATTCAAAGGATTTATCGCTCTCGCAGCCGGCACCGCTGCCGGCGACCACGACGCCGGGTTTTCCGCTGAACAGGACCCTTTACGCTGTCGCGTTAAATGCGAAATCTTAACCAAGTGTTAATGAACAGTGGGGGTGTTGGAACATAAATTTCGATTGTGGCATTGTGGCGTAATTGAGCCGTTTCAGTATGAAATAATGTCACGATGTCATCACCTTCCCTGGCTACTTTATACTCATAACAAAAATTGTAACTAAGCCTATGCTGATAGCGAAGTTCATCGAATTGCAATAACAAATACCCTTACACTGAGTTACTTCCAGGGTTACTCCATTACTGCTGTTAATTAGGCCAATACATGGTTGTCTATCTCCCTCTGGTCGTCGTCATGCAAATTATGCCACGATGGCAAGACACGATGGATTCAAGACAGCTGAGAAAGCAGTGAACGAATTTGTAGATAGATAGAGAGAGAGAATGAAGGAAACGCAGGGAGGTTAATTTGTAGATATTGACTCAGTGCATTCCGCATGTTCACTTAGCGCTGAGCTGAAGCACGCGCCGCCTCAAAAAGAGGAAGTGGAAGTGACAGCGATCTGGAGCTGTGGTCAAGACGTTCGTCGAAGCCCGCCGCTCTCTCTTGTGATGAGTGATCTCCTGCATTCACGCGTGACAAATATGTATATTCATGTCGTCATCAATTATTTTATCCTTCTAGTAATGGTAGTTGCGACCTGTGTCGTCATAACAGACAGTCTAATAAGCAATGCCACCCTCAGGCTCTGTTATCAAAGCCGGGGCTGACCAATGGGAAGGAAGGAAAATAATGAATCGTGCAAAAAATAGTGAAAAAATTCGGCCCCTAAATGCCATAGAGAAGACATGCGGGGTTCACCTTTCTCCTCTGGTGTGTCTCGTCGTGCAATGTCGCACCGTGCGTTCGCACGAGGAAACACAACGCCGGTGCGTTGTGTTATTGAATAGCTAATGAATGTGTCAGTGATTGAGAGCTATTGCTCCCAAAGCCCCGCAGAGACGCTGTGCGACTAGGAATTATGTTTGACAGTAGTGCTTTTCTCGATTCGTCCTTATGCCTCCTTATTACCAATTACGGCCAACTGTGATGTCAGGGCTCGTAGCAGACAAGCAAGGCCTGTCACCGGCTGTGATATATGCGCGTCCGAATCAACGCAGTCCTTGGCCCGCGTCTGTCGTCACGAAGAATTCGACGCGACGTCGTGGCACTAGAAGGGCGTGCGAAGGGCTAAGAAACAAACGGACGGAGCCGGGCCAGGGCTGCCTCTGTGCTTGAGAGGGTTCCAAGGCATTCAACACGGAAAAGCTTTCACGCCCAGACACCACCTCGCTGAGCGAGGCCGGCGGCCTGGCCCCAGCTCCGTACACTTGCTGTGCCACGACTCCACTTGGCGTGTCGAGTGTTTCTTGTTGTCGATCGTTGTCGGCTGCTGTTGCTGCTCCTGCTGCTGTCGTTGTCTTAGCAGTTGCCTCAGCAGTCGGGAGTTACGACTGATTTCCAGACACTGAGAAGTTGTTGCTTGGGAGGCCCGTGCGTTTTGTTTTCATTGGTACGTGTCCTTTCGCAAGCTCCTTGCTCTCGTTTTAAAATTTCGCCTTTTTAGAAAATGCACGCAGGAAAGAGGAAGGAATAGTTGCGTAAAGAAGAAGCCCCAGTTAGTTGAGGGCCGATGTAGAGTTAGTTACAATATTCTTTTTGTAGACGCTAATACATAAGGAAAGCCGGGAGATCTGTTAATGATGGAAACCATGAACACCAGGAAGAAGTTAACACTGCAAAAACCAGTCATTCGACATTTCTGGCCCTTAAACTAAAAAAAAAGAATAATATAATTAGCTGATCTATCAGCGTCTTAAAATAATAAAACTGCGCCGAAATACTCAGGCGCACAAATATACTATAAACAAAGTTCAGATCCATTTCATGATCTGAAGACGTGACTGTGCACCCGTTGAAATTTCGAGTAGTTGACCGGCAGGCGTAAATTTTGCAGTTAATTGTACTACAGCCTGCCTGATCCATTTTGTCGGCGGACACTTTGGGTTGGCTTTAAGAAATATGCAGCGAAATGCGTCTGTGCAATAGCTCGGAATATAGGGCATTCTGTTGGGAGCAAAAACGTCAACGATGGACATTAGCGTAACAGCTAAATCGTCTGTGATGCACAGGACGTTAAATAGAGGCAGTGCAGAGCCGATGCATGACCTTTTGTAACCTGTCGAATGAGCACGTGAACTGTTGTTAAAGAATGGAATTAGCCTGGTGAATTATCAAGAAGAGCGTGTACAACTAACTTCGAAGGTCTTCTATGCTCAAAATGGCGGTGGCATACGCTTGAGCTTTCTGTCCGTTTCACTGCATCAAAATATCATCTTCTTTGTCGCCGGGCGATGGAGCTTTTCCTCCCACTCCGTGTCCTACAAGCTTGGCACGCTCATTCGATCCTTCGTCCCACCATGCGCAGCCATGCTTTATTAAATGCCGAACGACGGCCTTGTAAATACATTAAGAAATACGTGAAAAATGGCTACGCCACGCTCTTTATAAGTTAGTAGGTAGTGATTCGAACACGCAACCTTCCTAATAATTCTTTCATCTCAAATTTTATTTATTATTCATTTTTAATACTATAACTAAAATGGTGTGCGTCGATGCCGGTAAGTACAAAAAATTCTTTGTCAAACGCTGTCGTTAGTAGCTCTATGTAGAAGCCAAATTCTTAGAGTCGCTATCTACTTCCAGACGATGGTCGGCCGTACTGCGGTAGCTGACGGTGGTGCCAGTCTATTTTCAGACTGTTTGTTTTTCTATCATCATCATCGTCGCCGTCGTCGTCGTCGTCGTCGTCATCAGCCTGACTACACCCACTGCAGGACAAAGGCCTCTCCCATGTTTCACTAATTAATCCTGTCATTTGCCAGATGCGCCCACCCTATGCCTGCAAACTTCCTAATCTCATCCGCCCACCTAACCGTCTGCTGTTTCCTGCTACGCTTACTTTCTCTTGGAATCCACTCTGTTATCCTTAGAGACCAGCAGTTATCTGGCATTCGCATTACATGCCTTGCCCAAGCCCCTCTCTTCCTCTTAATTTCGACTAGAATGTCATTAACAAGCATTTGTTCCCTCACCCACTCTGCCCGCTTCCGATCTCTTAACGTTACACCTATCATTTTTCTTTCCATGGCTCGCTGCGTTGTCTGTAACTTAAGCTGAAACGTTTTCGTTAGCCTCCACGTTTCTGCCCCCTAGGTGGGTACCGGTAAAATGGAGCTGTTGTACACTTTTCTCTTGAGGGATATTGGTAACCTGCTATTCATGATCTGAGAGAACCTCCCATATGCGCTCCACCCCATTCTTATCCGTCCAATTATTTCCCTCTCATGATCCGGATTAGCTGTCACTACCTGCCCGAAGTAAACGTATTCCTTTACCACTGCAGCACCTCGCTGCCAATTGTGAACTGCTGTTCCCTTGCTAGACTGTTGAACATTACTTTAGTTTTCTGCATGTTAATTTTTTGACTCACCGTTCTGCTCTCTGTCTAACTCACTGATCATTCTTAATTGCAATTCATCTCCTGAGTGACTCAGCAAGGCAATGTCATCAGCGAATCGCAGATTATTTAGGTATTCTCTATTAACTCTTATTCCCAACTGTTCCCAATTCAGGCCTCGGAATACCTCGTGTAAAGAAGTGGGGATTAGCATTGCTGAGATCGTGTCTCCTTGCCTGACGCCCTTTCTTATTGGAATTTTATTGTTGACTTTATGGAGAACTATGGTAATTGTGCAGTTCTTATACTGTTTTTCTATACCTACACTTAAATTCGGTAAACAGGCCTTTTTTATACCTGGAAAGATAACTAGTAGCATTTGCGGCACCGGTGGTGCCTTATATTTGGCAACGCCTCAATTCCGACGGCAAGTTATTTCCATCCACCGTGTTCTTCCGAAAATGGTCGGCGTGAGTATGCGTTTCGCAACAGCTCAATTAGTGTGTATCTTGCGACAACAGGAGGCGAGACCGGCGTGATAGAAGGCCGGTGACGCAACTAAGCTATTAGCACGGCCGGTTCGCTGAGAGAGGCTGCCACAAATAGCGGATGACGCTGGGCGAGAATGGAGAAACCCTCGGTGCAGACAAGCCTATCGCGTGACTACACCCACATCCTGCCCACTAGGAAGTCACTGTGTTCATTGCTAACTTATTTTAATTGAAACATGTTTACAAAATTTTGATAAAAGCAACTTACTCTTGATAAAAACCGGAGTTATTACCACCGCTAATGGTGCGATGACTGGACCCAGAATGGTTGCTTTGGTGACTGGGACAACACTGGTGACGTAACAGCGATGGAGCGGCTCTTGGTGCGCACCGCTAAGTGTATCTTTCTGTGACTGCACTGGCGCAGCGAGGCCGGTACAGCAAACTTGTCGGCAGCAAATTGCTATTGGCGGTGTGGCAAGAGAGATCGTTTGAAGAACTGGTATCTACAAAGGTACACTCTAAACAGAAACGAGCAAAAAGGGTGCAGGCTGTCCTTTAGTGCACTCCCTTTTATACAAAGGAGAGCGGTAGAGGACATCTTACTTCATTGTTACTCCCATGTAGGCGCATTTGCGTTCAGAGCGTAGGTCCGCTATGCGTGTTAGCGGTAAACTGCTCTTACAAAAATTGTTTTAGACAGCCTATAGACTGTTTATAAAGTTTATAGACTCTCTATAGACAAACCCTAGAGTACAGGTTGTAGGCAATACAAATCGTATGGACACTCTCTCGAAAATATATAGATTTATGGCCGTGCACTTTTAGTAGACTTTTGATCATACGAAGTCTATAGACTATGAATAGACAAAAAGAAACATCTATAGGAAGGCAATAGAGTCTATAAAAAGTCTATAGACTGACTATAGACCATTTTTGTAAGGGTGCAAGCAGAGGCAAACATTGGAAGCAAGCGCTATTGACAGCCGAGCGTGGGTGCTTTCGCTTAATTGCAAGGCTTTCTTGGTGAGGGAGAAAAAATGGAATTAAACGTTAACGTTTGCTAGAATTGCCTGGATGTGCTTATAACGTTTTGACAGATGCTTCGTTCAAAAGCGCGCAGCAACTGTTTTCTATGACGTGGACTTTTGACCGGGGCGCTGGTTTCGGAGACAACATGGTTGCTTGCAATTTCTTTGACGTCTAACAAGACATGACAAAAAAAAAAGAACATTTATTTCTTCGTCTTTCTTCCGGCCTTATGATCGGTTTTATATTTAGGGCCACCGCCAACGAGGGTATAAGACACTGTTGTTTTATTCATATGGAGGGTATTACCACGAAAACGAGCTTTGAAAGATATTCATTAGATTAAAAATAAGACACAGCTACTTCCTCTTCTGAATACGTTCGCCAGCTGTCATATCCAGTTATTCTGCCGTTTCTATTCGCAAAGCGGACAAGATGAGATGAGCGTTAGGGAGAGGGAAATCACAATGCCTCTAATTCCACTGCGCGGCTCATTTAGTCCCGTCTCACCCCAATCTTGTCTGGCTCAACCATTTCGGGAGGTCTTACTCATTTCCTTAAGTCGGTCCGCTTCGGCGCTTCTCCGCATCTCTCAAATGGAGCGGAGAGTCTTAATGTTCTTCCGCTCTTGATGGAAAACACAGCAGGAGCCTTAAGGCTTTAGTCCTTTCGTGTCCGGTCGCGCTTTTTAAACTTTTTGTCGGACCCATTGCGAAACTTGACGCAGTCTGTGAGAACAAGAAAGTTCGGGAAGGACTCGAGAATGGAAGATACTCGTGAGGAGAAACAAAACTGAAAGAATGCACCGGAAATTACGCCGCACGAATAAATGCAGACAAGAGCTCCGCCTTGCGGCATTCCTCCCTCTCCCTGGGTAAGAGCCTTTCGGAGCGCACTATCCCACTGCAGTGCCTCGAGGCCATCCGTATCCATTAGGAGGAGGCGGAGGGGAAAAGGGAGGCAGCGGAGAACTACTCTCTTGTTTTCCCAAATGAGAAGATCCCGCGAGCCTCGCGGAGCCATTGTTGTTTTATGGCCGTGGGACCCGACCTTCCTTACCCCCCCCCCCCCCCCCCCCCCCCCCTTGCAGCGGCTGCCGCCGAGGAGCAATTTGTCACGATTATGCCGCGGTTCGCGTTTGCAATCCGAGGCGCCGTGGCCTTGCGCCTCAAGACGCCGGCAACCACAAAAAGTCCGTTTCCTCGCCCCTTGTGTGATGGCTGCGGAAATGCGGTGCTCGTTGTATCCTCCTTTCCTGCCGTTCCTCATTTGCTGCACATTCTTCTTCTTCCTGCCATCACGTGGCCTGCGAAGTATCGCAGCTCTCCTGCCACGTGCTGCACCGCGATGTATCTGCGAAATGTTGAGCGTAACTTTCGCGATTAGTTGCGAGGTGCAACACTTGCGTGTACCTTCAAGGGATTGATTGTACGCACAAACCGAAAGCCACATCACTGCAACGACGCTGGTTCAACAGCGGGGAGAACGTTTCATTAAGGTTCCTTAAACACGGAAGTAAACTTATAAACATGTCACCGCTGGGTGGCTTTGCGTGGAGGTCATTGCAGAGACCGCGACAAAAAAATTTCGGGTTATTCTCAAAACTTTCGATAGCTCGATTATTGCTGACATTCTGGTATACATTGCTGTTGCTGTAATAATAACTACACGTCGTAAGCGTTGCCTAGTGCTCATGGCAAATTCTTCCTAAATGTCATGCCTTCAGGTATCACAACCAGGTCGGCATTGTATGCCGTGAGATTATCTTTGACTAGCTGGTCAAGACGACGTCTGAAGGTGTCGTATAAGGCTATTTCCAGAATAATTGCTTTATTTTACAAAACTGTAGCACAGATAACAGTTTGAGGCTCAATTTTAGTGAAATGAGATGCACGTTAGAATCCGGCATATCCTAAATTCTTGAAAAAAAAAAACAGGCAAACTTTATAAAAATGCGAGGGCAGGGTGGGGGGGAGGGAGGCACGTTAGATGGATAGATTGGTGTTCTGAAATGGCCGACCTGACATTTTTACCGGAGAGAGAGAGAGCATTAGCTGGCCAGAAATTGTCATAGAAGAGGTAAAAGGCTGCGACGCCACTTCAGATTCTGAAGGTGGGTTCTTGTGACGCACTATCGGGGACAAATGAAATGCGAACAGCTCAGTTTCTCAAACGCGAACACGAAGACACAAAAATTAATATGTGAAGGAGAAGAAAAACAAGTTGGATTACTAACAACATTTATGAAGAGCGGTCACCACACTTCCGGAGCAGTAATTATAGCCACGCGAGAATTTATTCTTCCTGAGCTGTGCTGTTTGCTTTCGAATTTCTTTATTCATGTTTAAAATGTCCCCGGTAGTGCATCCTGCCTTCTGCAATTCCTCGAAGTTATCTAATTGCTGGCAGTAAAACCAAATACGGGAACTTGCATTCGAATAAGGTAGAATGTATCTTGACAAGTTTTTTTTTTAGACGCCAAAACTTCTTTGAGGCTTTTGTCCTCCTGTGCAGTGATAGCACACGAGGCCCCATTGGTAGCGACATAATTATGTACTGGGAACGTAAGTATTAATGTAGGAGAAAAATCTCCTTGGCACCTCGACTTACTAGCAGCCTGTTTTTTATAGAGATGAGGCTGACGCAGCGAACGATCAAACAGCGTTCGCAGCAGACGCAGCGTTGATAACTACGCCACTGCCCGTTTTGTTATCGCGCCGGCACTACTTCGCTTTTAACCGCGATTATCGATGCGTGCCACGTGAAAGTGACAGTTTCCTCCTCTTTTGCTTTGGTTCTACGCAAGCGGCAAGATTAACGGAGTCTGCATGAGGGCAATATTTCTCGACAATACAGTGAGGAAAGAGAGGGCGGGGAGGCAGTGATGAGGAATGGACGAAAAATAAAGGAACTATAGCGATGGTACAAAAGACAATCAGATGAGGACGTTAAAGCTGCCCGAGTCGGAAAGTTGTTCTCCACGTCGAATACCCGTTGTGCATGAGCGGCCTCCTCAGGGTGGCCTTCCGCACATAATCTCGCCACACTTATCTGTCGCTTCTTCTTGACACTTTCGCTGCTGGACTATAGCGAAAACATCTGTCTCACGGACGCATATACCACCCGCAAGCTCGTTTTTTTCTTCCCCTCAGTAAGAAAGATGTCGCCTGTCCGCGCGTTTGGCGGGTGGCCGCTTGGTAATTATGCAGGCTGTGACTTTGCGGCACACATATACCTAACTGATGTCCTATAGGCTTTTACCCTATTCTTGTCTTCTACATTTCCCCTTTACTCCCGTCGTTTTTTTCCTCACTGCAGCGTAGCCAACCAGAACGCCCTTCTGGTTAACCACCTTGCCTTCTTTCTTCCGCTTTTTCTTCTTTCTCTCATATTGTCACGGAGGTGGTATGCAGGCTACGCTGCAGCTATTTTCGCCATTTTCCCACATTAAGGGCTCAAGAAAGAACTAAAAAACTGAAAGAAAACTCAGAGACTCAAAAAAAAAAGAAATCCTGAAAGTTTTCCGACAGCATTTCATCCTCTTCAAGTCGTCGTCCTATATGCACACGGCGACGAACAACTTCGCCGGAGGCCGGCAAACCATGGTTCTTCTTCTCACGTGGTAAAGTTGCGCGAAAAACACACGCACAAGACAACCTACGGGACGAGCGGAATGGTATCGAATTGCGCTCGTCCAGTACCCTCACTTGTGTGTGTGTTTCTCGCGCAACTTTACTCTGTCAGAAGAAATGCACCAACTATTCCTACATGTTCTACTTAACCATGATTCTTCACAGCACGCTGTTATCCCTGGCGTTCAGGCTGCTTCGGTAACGTTCCTGCTGCTTCATTTTAGACTTAAAGCATGATTTTGAACTAAGCTAACCACCTTTCCAAACGTGTGGTTATGCAAAGTACATTAGGCTGACCTCGTTTGTTAGGAGATAGGAAATCTCGACTTCTGTATTGTCCAGGACTTACAAAGAACATAGAAAACATATGATTGTGGGATTATTTCGCACCACGAGGTCTGAAAGACAGCCCCCAGAATTAAAATTAAAAATCCAATGTGGAGCGCAGAAGAAGAATAAAACTGATGTCTGCAATAAAAGAAAAGAAGTTATGTTAGTAAGATAGAAAGTACAAAAGAACATTAAAAACGAAAGTTTGGAACAAAATGGAACAGAAAAAAATAGGTAGATGGAGAAAGCGCACCAGGAAGTGTACCAGACACTCCAGAATAAGGCCTATTGAGCGGTCCGACCTGCGCCAAACTTAATTAGCCGCTGTAGAAATAAAATGATCCCAGCAAGAAACGACCGTATTCTGCTTTGGCGTGCAAGCTTAGCCATTCATTAGATTGGCCCACCATCACCCTTACTGTCGGACCGCAGCACTCAAGGCTGTCACGAATGCGTATTTATTCTTTATTTCTCCAGGAGTTTTTATGTTTATTAAATTAGAACGACGAAGCGCAAGCTTATAGGCCAGGCCATCTAATTAGCTTCAGAACGCTCAGGCTGCGAAGATTGTGCTTTCATGCTACCCTGTGCTAAACGCGACAAAAAGCGCCGGCTCTCTAATGAATGTCAGGCATTTCCTAAAGGTGGCATAATTAGGCACACACCTGGCAAAGTGAGATAAACTGGTTTAACTTACTTCGATATCCTAGACGGCCTGCGAAAATAAAAAGCACTGGAATCGTTCCAAGTGCCCTGATAAACGTGAGAAAGAGAAAACCTAATTATTTCTCGAACCACATGCGGACCTTATACGAAGCAAAATTAGTTGACAAAGCGACGACATATTGTAAATTGTTTTGAAGACCGTCAACGAGGCGGTGCGAAAGGTCAGGAAACACTGGATTACTCTGAAAATATGAGACCGTTTCCATGGCTCCCTTCAAGTGGCCTATCAAGGGCGAAATGCCGCGTTCACTCCCTGGAGCAGATGATCGAGCCTCTTTGGAACGTCAGGCATCTGGCAAAGTGAAAAATTATGGCCAAACAAAGATGTAGAATTGCTCTTGCGGTTTTTACGGGCTGATGACGACATGTGTACACATGTAGCGTTAAATTCTGAACCCCTATGCGAGTCTTTTGTCGTTCCTGTCAAAAACTTGTCCGCTTAATCCCTCCACACGTACTGAGCCAACATTCAGTCGGCTAAGGTGGTCATCTCTGCAATTACCAAAATAACCTCTCCTTGCGTGGGTCTTCTCGTGTGTATCTGCGTAGTGAAGTGCTTCTCAGTAGGCGCCGCCGTATGGTGATTTATTTTACCATGTTTCGACCGCCTCTGAAATCGAATATATTTTACTCGAATATATTTTACTGTGTTGCGTTGTGACACTATTCTCCGGGTTACGTTTTCAGGAACAAAGACTTCCAGGCGAAGCACAAACGCGACTTCGTTCCATGCGTCCAAGGCATAGGTTATGAGCTCACATTATCCTGCGGCAGCGAATACACCGGGCAGAGGGTATGCTCCTTAAAGGGGCCCTGCGATGTTAATTAAGCATGACGTCTTTTCATACCCAGCAATTGCGGACAAATATATTTTTGAGCGGAAAACTGTCTAGCAGCGCAATTTTTTCGTATCATGTAAGATTTCACTACAACAATCAATATATCCCCAGATCACATGACGGCAGTCTTGTATTTCTTTTTCTATTAACGTTTTCTGTCGCCAAAAGCGCTTCCTAGACATTGGTTTTCTGTGGCAGTTTTAACTTCAATGCGATCGACGGAAACACTTTAAAAATATTTTGCTATATATCAGAAGAATAGACTATTACCTTAAATATTTCCATAATAGTGTGTTACAATTCTTCAGTTTTCAAAAATTTCTTCCGAGAATGCTGGACATGTCTTTATATGAAAAGCATAATACACTGTGATGCCTGAACGCCCGAAGAGATCACCGAAATCGTAACATTTATTATTTTAATCATCTTCAGAAATGCTTGTTTCGATCCTATGATGTCGAAACACAGCGGCGAGTTTCGGCTGCGGAAGGAAGGTGTCAGCCAGATTCGGTGCTGCCTTTATGATTGGTTGGTCGTTCATTGGTGAACCTAGTTGCTTTATACTCGGGAAATGAATCCAAAGTTTGATGCCTCTGAGTACTGTAGGCTTTTCGCATGCTAAAAAAAAACTGAAAAGAAGCAGTAATCGCGAACGAAAACTAATAAGGATAACATTAGGGACGGCACTTTTCATTTCGCTTCAAACGTTCTTGGAAGCTAGCGCTGTTCAAACCACAACGATAAGGCAGCGCAAAATGAAAAAAAAAAATGGATGGTGTACTTAAACTCCGCCTTATGGGTATGACGCGATAGCGTAGTGGGTTAATGTCCACATTTGCAGAATGTGATTCTTTGTTTTACATTCATAGATCCCTGAGAGTGCTCGTACAACTCCTGGCACAGTGGTGCATCGGTTAAGCGATGCGCCACTGCCCTGCGATGGCAAGCGCTCCCAGCGGTGGGCTTTGTGCGGCCCAGGTTTATCTTGCCGAGCGAGCAATAATTGATTTAACTACCACCTCTCGCGGTGGGTAGTTTGCCCGCTATCTTGTGGGCAGGTTGTGATGAAGGTGCAAGGTCACGTGACCTAGGTGGCCCACCTGCCTCCTAGGTTGCTCTCTGGGCACCACATGCCACAGTCACGCTCGTGATTTTTGGCTCACAACGCCGACGCCCGATTTTCTGAACGAGGCCTTTAACGCTATCGCGTTAAAAGCTGGTCCACACATCAGGGGAACCAGTGTTAGCTTTCTAATCCTACCAACAAGAAACATCGGGAAGCTTCTTCACCCCTGCCTGTCTACAGCGCGTACGCGGAAGGATGACGCCGTCAAAAAGCGTAGCTGCGGGCTGCCCTGGCAAGGCGCGGTTCCGATTGTTAGAACCCACGGTGGAAGCGCACAGTCTCAGTACAGGGCGTGCAATATGGGCGAGTGGAACGCGTTTGTGTCTTGTCTTTTTATTTTGAATTTTCGAAGCGAGATAACATTTAATTTGCACGTTCCGATCTGGATAACTATTTTTGCATTGGCCGCTTGAACGCACGAGGATTACATTCAACAGATTAATTGGCACAGAGGAGAATGGCCTCCACGCAATCCATGTTGCACCTTCTACGGCGAGTGTCCTCCCTTAACAATGGTTTAGACGAAGCGGACAACATGAAAGTAGTGCACGCATTTACGCTTAGCCGCATTCTATACGCAACACCATATCTCAAATTGAACCGCACTGAAACCGAACGCGTGAACGCAATGATCCGCCTTGTGACTAAGGCAGCCCTAAACCTACTTCGTAGCACTAGCACACCCAAACTTCTTGCACTAGGCATGCATAACACCATTCAGGAACTAGTTGACGCGCACCTTCAGACACAGTACCTTAGACTTGCCACGAGCGCCGCTGGCCGCCATATACTCTCCTCCCTTCGCATCAACATACCCGCTAACCAGTCAGCCTTTATAGCCATCCCTCGACACATCCATACACCTCTCGTTGTGAAGCCCTTTCCTCGAAACGTCCATCCCCAATATCACATCCCTCGCCACGTATCTCGCGCTAATGCCCTCCATAAGTATTATGGGCAAGCCCACGATGCCGTTTGGGTAGACGCCGCATGTACAGCGCATGAAGCGGTAGCAGTTGCCTACAATCCAACCCTACCTCACCCCCTAACTCACCGTCTTCCCTCGGGCTCTACGCCTGAGGAGGCAGAGGAGACCGCCATCGCCCTAGCCCTTGCACATTCGCACGCCCAATACATCTTCAGCGACTCCAAAACGGCTCTGTCCAACTTTGCCAGGGGCAGGATTCACGCCCCTGCCTGGCAATTGTTGAACACCCCTACCCAAAATTTACCGCGCAGGGTAGAGCTTCAGTGGGTGCCGGCTCACTCTGGGAACCCTGGAAACGAGGCTGCCGATAAATTGGCCCGAGGTTTGATTTGCCGGGCTCAGGACAGTCTCGATCCAGGATTCTCGAGGGAGGGGGCGCACACCTTTGCGGAGCTCGCGCAAATACCCCGTTTGGACCGTCGGACTTACACTCCTCCCCACCCCTCTCTTACGCACTCCCAACAGATCCTCTTCAGACGCCTCAAGACCCGCTCTCTGTCATCCCCTCAGCTTTTATCCCACTATTGCGGCACATCCCCTGCATGCTCCCTATGCGGGGACCCCCACGCCACACTCTCCCATATCCTTTTGGCTGCCCTGCCGACCCTCCCCCGCGGGGACAGCACGCCATCTCGAGCTGGGAGGACTGGGAGGTCCTGCTTATGTCCGCAGACCCGACATCGCAGCTTGCTGCGGTGACTCGGGCTGCCGACGTCATGTCCCGGCATGACCTACTTGATGCAGTGCGGGACCGCGCAGTGGCCCAGGGACCCCGCTGGGTCTAAAACTCACTTGCTCAATAAAGCTTTTCTGTCTGTCTGTCTGCAGGGACTGCAGGTGCTAGCCTTTATTCGCAGCGCACACTGTAAATGGCAGGAACCCAGACAAACCACGAGAGAAGCAGTGGAGGCTGCGGATATATTCAGAACGAGACCCAAGTGTGTCAGCAAAACATCAGTCTATTGGTATCAAAAAGCATTGCGAAAAACTACACGTATTTTATAGTGTTATTTAGTTTTGTTGTTTCCTTTTGTTTGCCACTGTGGGTGCCATATTTGCAGAGCGAGTGCACTCCGCATGCACACATTACAGCTTTTGCTTATACAAATATGCGCATTCTAAGTAAAAAATGGTGTAGAAGTCAGCGCATGCGTTCCTGCCAGTCCCTCGTCTATGTATTGCTTCCTTCATTGTTCATTTATTACTGAAGAGTACAGACGGAGAGTGAAAGACAAGAACTTGCTGGAACTGAAGAAAGAAAAAAAGAAAAACATGCGCCCCACTCCGTGCCACGAGAGAATTAAGGAAGGAATTTATATTGAGTCATTTAAAACTAAATAAGAAAAATAGTGGACAGGAGGCGAACAACAAGCCGATTCCCCTCGACGCGGGATGTGTGTCTCACTTCACGCACAGCCGGACCGCAAGCGACAGTGATCACGATGATTTTGATAACTGAAGACCCATTGGATGAATGGCTCAAAACGCACAATCTCGCTATTACAATTTAGTATTAATTAGCCGATCACAGTATTTTTTGCGTAAGTCAACATCATCGTCATTATCATCATCAGCCTGACTACGCCCACTGCAGGGCAAAGGCCTCTCCTATGTCTCTCCAATTAACCCGGCCCTTTGCCAGCTGCGTCCACTTTACGCCTGCAAACTTCCTAATCTCATCCGCCCACCTAACCTTCTGCCGCCCCCTGCTACGCTTATTTTCTTTTGGAATTCACTCCGTTACCGTTAAGGACCGGCGGTTTTCTTGCCTTCGCATTTCATGCCCTGCCCAAGCCCATTTATTCCTTTTGATTTTGACTAGGATGTCATTAACACGCGTTTGTTCCATCACCGACTCTGCCCGATTGCGGTCTCTTAACGTTACACCTATCATTTTTCTTTCCATGGCTCGCTGTGTTGTCCTTAACTTAAGCTGAACCCTTTCCGTTAGCCTCCACGTTTCTGACCCATAGGCGAGTACCGGTAAGATACAAGTGCTTTATATTTTTCTCTTCAGGGATATGGTAAATTGCTATTCATGATCTGAAAGAACCTGCCATATGTGTTCCTCCCCATTCTTATCCTTCTAGTTATTTCCCAACCGCGGCGGCTGCGTTTTTATGGAGGAAAAACGCTAGGGCGCCCGTGTGCTGTGCGATGTCAGTGCACGTTAAAGATCCCCAGGTGGTCTAAATTATTCCGGAGCCCTCCACTACGGCACCTATTTCTCTCTTTCTTCTTTCACTCCCTCCTTTAACCCTTTCCTTACAGCGCGGTTCAGGTGGCCAACGATATATGAGACAGATACTGCGCCATTTCCTTTCCACCAAAAACCAATTAATATTGTTACAGGTTCTATTTACAAATAATATTTACAAGGCAGGTCGAGAGGAGCCTGGTGCGCCGGCGGCAGGATACTTGACTTTCTCTTCTACTTCCAGCCGCCGCACGTCTTCTTTATTCCTCAGAGCCCATGCGCAGCACGTGACATTTCCCCGTTCGCAGACGAAGCCCTCTGGGCCAGTCAATCAATCGGGGTCCCGAGAGTGGAATGGCTTCAGCCGTGCGACATGAACGACCTGGGTTGTCCTTGAGCGGCGTCCTTGCGTTGATTGGGGAGAGATGACATAGTTGAGGTCATTGAGGCGAGCAACAACGATGAACGGGCCTGTGTAGTGGGATAGCAGCTTTTCTGATAAGCCACGCTTGCGTAGGGGCGTCCACAACCATACAACGTCACCGGGCAGGTAGGAGACATCCTTGCGCCGGCGGTCATAACGCTGCTTAGAGCGATGCTGTGATGCCAAGGTGCGTATCCGGGCAATCCGACGGGCTTCTTCAGCGCGACATAGAGAGTTGGCAATAGAAGGCTCGGTGTCGAGAGAGAAAGGTAAGATGCTGTCGAGGGAGCTTCGAGGCGGACGGGCATAAAGAAGGAAGAATGGGCTGTAACCAGTTATTTCATGCCTCGACGTGTTATAGGCGTATGTAATGAAGGGAAGCACGTCGTCCCAGTTCTTATGGCGGGAATCGACATACATGGCCAGCATGGTCGTGAGTGTCCGATTGGTACGTTCAACCAGTCCATTAGTGTGGGGGTGGTACGGCGCCGAGTGGCGAAAATGGCATGAACTAAGACGCAGAAGCTCTTCCACAACGTCTGCCGTAAACTGGCGACCGCGGTCACTGATAACAACTCGAGGAGGTCCATGCCGGAGGATGACAGCACGAAGAAGGAAGAGCGAGACCTCAGCAGCGGTGGCGCAAGGTAGGGCGGCGGTCTCACAGTAACGGGTGTGGTGATCAACGCACACTATAATCCAGCGGTTACCGTTGGACGAGCGGGGAAACGGGCCGAGCAGATCGAGTCCAACTTGTTCATATGGCGTGCTTGGAGGTGGCAAAGGATGCAGGCGTCCAGGCGGAGAAGTCGTGGGAAGCTTGAACCGCTGACACTGCACGCAGGTGGCCACGTAGCGCTGAACCATGTGACGCATTTTTGGCCAGTAAAAACGTTCCTTGATGCGGTTAAGGGTCCTGGCAAACCCCAAGTGCCCAGCCGTGACGTCATCGTGCATTGCCTGCAGAACAGAGGAGTACAGAGTAGCCGGAACGACGAGGAGAAAGCGCGCACCTCCAGGCGAGTAATTCGTTCTGTAGAGTAAACCGTCGCGAACGCAGAAAGGGCTTGCGGATGTCGGGTCACAGGCTTCGGCAAAAAGCGGCGCCAAGTGCTGATCATTGCGTTGTTCCATCTGGAAAGTGCCAAGATCTGGAAACTCTTGGGAAACGGCAGCGAGATAGTCATCGAAGTTTTCATCATCGGAAGTAGTAACCGTGAGCGGCAGCCGCGAGAGGCAATCTGCGTCGGCGTGTTGGCGGCCACTTTTGTAAGACACTTTGAAGTTAAACTCTTGGAGGCGTAACGCCCAGCGGGCCAACCGACCGCAGGGGCTTGCGCTCTCTGAAGCGAAGACTGCTCAGCGCATTTTCGTTTGGCAACAGTATCCCCGAAGCAGCTGCGGAGCTCTTCCATGAAGCGGTCCCAACTTGTTATTGATGCCTCATGGTTTTCGAACCAAGTTAGCGCGGTGCCATCGAGAAAGAAGACGACATTGGCCAGCTGAAGAGTGGCGTCCCAGCCGTTGTATTTGCTCACCCGCTTGTAATTGGTGAGCCAATCATCCACGTCTTCGCCAGCCTTCCCGGAAAACGTCCGCGGCTCACGGTAGTGCTGCCAAGCGGGCGTTGCGGCGCCGGTCGGACGTGCGTCGGCTTCCTTGGGCATTTGCACGGGCAACGGTGGCAATCCGGCGATTCTTCGGCTGCAGCGGTTGCGAGAGGGGTCCGTGGTGATCGACCCAGCACCTCCACCACACTGTTACAGGTTCTATTTACAAATAATATTTACAAGGCAGGTCGAGAGGAGCCTGGTGCGCCGGCGGCAGGATACTTGACTTTCTCTTCTACTTCCAGCCGCCGCACGTCTTCTTTATTCCTCAGAGCCCATGCGCAGCACGTGACAATATTATTATTATTATTATTATTTCCCTCTTATAATCCTGATCAGCGGTCACTACCTGCCCTAAGTAAGCGTATTCCCTTACTACTTCCAGCACCTCGCTACCAATTGTGAACTGCTGTTTCCTTGCTAAACTGTTGAACATTACTTTGGTTTTCGGCATTTTAATTTTTAGACTCACTGCTCTGCTCTGCTTGTGTAACTAATTATCGTGCTTTGCAGTTGATCTCCTGAGTGAGTCAACAGGGCAATGTCATCAACGAATCGCAAACTTTGCATTTATTAAGAGGGTTAAAATTGCAGACACTTTCTGCGACCTTTTGTGACTTCTATTAACACTTTAGTCTTAATTAGTGCACAAGCTCACGTTAATAGTAGTTAGCGACTAACAAATTTTATCTTTAGAAAGGGCGAAGATTGAACTTTATGGAGATATCAATTGCGTTCTCCTAGATGCATTTTTAAATGTTGTTATGAGAAGCTCAAAGTGTGGACACTTCGTGCAAACTTTCTGTTCAAGAAGTGGACAAGGAACATCAGGGGGCAGCCTTTAAATAATGCCCAACTTCAAGCGCACACATGAATGACAAAATCTGGGTGCCTGAAGCCATATCTTGATATCGTGCTGTCGTCAACGTTCCACGCCGCTCTAGAGATAGACACAAGTCGCGAAACAAAATAGTCATGTCATGGAAAGCGCGGCGAGAGCGCGCCACGCATGGTAGGAGCGGCGGAAACTGTAGCGTCATGGTCCCGGACGAGGGGAACCGCTTGGCCAAGATCGAAGCACGGTAAACCCAGCTACCAAGGCTTAAAACGAAAGTGGTGGAAGGGGGGTGGGGAGTGAAGAGTCAGCCGCTGATAACACCAACGCATTTGAAAAGCGCTGTTTGGCGACAGTGCTTGCGCAGTCGCGGCTGGGTGTTACGGTTGAAAACCGACATGTCTGGTCAGAGGCCCCTGCTCTTCCTACGTTGTTGGCGCTGAGTGTCCGCCGAAGTGAACTGATTTTCTCTGCATGAGTGGTGGTGCTTCCTGACACGACTCTGGCGAGCGGTCATCGTCTGCGCCGTTTGCCGGAAACGCATGGAAGTCTTAAGGCGGACCGAGGGCTACCGAGGAAATTCTCTCCGAGCCAGGATGCCGCCGGCACCCAAGGTAGGAACGGGGCGAGGGCGGCGTGTGTTCATGAAACGGGCTTTTGCAGCGAAACGCAAATGGCGCCCGTGCGCTGTGCTTTTTCAGTGCACGTTAAAGATATCCAGGTGATGGAAATTATTCCGGAGCCCTAAGCTACGGCCCCTCCTTCTGTCATGCTTCTTTCAGTCCCACCTTCCTTCCTGCCCTCACGGTGCAGTTGAGGTGTCCACCAAGAAGTGAGACGGTTACTGCGCCTTATCTTTCCCTCAAAAACCACCAATTTGGCTAACATTAAACAGGAGAGCTCGCGTCCTCGAGGAGTTTAGTTAAGCCAGCCTGCTATCGTTTGCGTCACCGAACAAAAACCTATTCCGAATCATGTCGGGGCCCGGCCACCATGTCGTGTCAAGGAACGCCCGGGCGCACAAGTGCTCTTGAGCGACATGTGGTTTGTGGCCGCACTCGGAGCTCGGAAATTCTCGCCACCTTCGTCCAGCGACTCCAAAGAACGGACGCTGCCTGCGGTCTGCGGCACATCGTGCTTCCGCCGCAGCCAAGGTGAGTGGTCATATGTCCCAGCTCCGGTTATAGGCCTGCGTCACTTTGCCTCTAATTATCCGGTGAACCGTCGCGATCGTTTTATTGAGCGCTCCGGTACCACTATGAGTGTGTACGTAACTTCCATGCTTGGCTTTTTCCGCTGCTAGTTGGCTTTTATTTGTTTGTTTTGCAGATGCGTGCATGTTGTCTCACACGCAGCAGCCAACGATTCTCTTGCCTGCTGTCGCGCCTCCGTAGCTGACAAATGGCCGGCTGTCACAGCTGCGCGATGTTGTGTTAAAGGCTTTTTTTGATATCCTGCAAACATGGCTGCTGCTTCCACAGAATCGCGATTTGGAGCGTGCAGAAAGGCTAGAAGTGAAATAGGCGTCATATTGTGCGCTCACCCTGCTATCGAGGAGGATGCGGAGCTCCTCGGCAAGGTTCGAAGTAGTGACCATACGAAGGTGAGGTCTCTAATTAGCCTAGACTTGAACAAGGAATGGAAGAAACTACTAAGAAGCCTTTCAACAACTCAGCGGTAAGAGGGAAAACAGCGGAATTCGGGATCTTGTTGCAGAAGAGATATTCGGCTCCAGCAGAGAACGACGACCTTGGTGTTGGAGCAAGGAACGATTATCTTAGAGGTATTGCGGAGTGCGCAATAGAAGTAGACGATCGGATAGTTTGACAGGATAGCGGTGAAGGAAGGAAGGAAGGAAGGAAGGAAAACGTTTATTGAGCTCTAGAGATTAGGTGAGCAATTTGGCGGAGTCAGGTGTGTCGTCCGTCTTCTTAGCAATGTTCGTCTGCCCCTAGTCCAGGGCTCCGCTGGATGCCGCTGCCAGCTGTGCTCGCCGGATTAGCCCAATTTGGACGTCCTGACGGTCGCTGGAGAGCATTCCTTCCCATTGATCCGCACTCGGGTTTGGTATTTTTGGTGCCACCTCTATTTTTTGACAGGCCCACGTTATGTGATAGAGCGTGGGTGTTTCATGGCACCATGGGCATTTGTCTGTGTATTGTGTGGGTTGTATTTTGTTGAGTGTATTTAGATTCGGGTATGAGACCGTCTGTAGCAGCCTCGAGGCGACGGCGTCTTCCCTGGAGAGAGATTTATGTGGTGGGGGTACCGTTTCCTGCAGCCCTTGTAGTGGTTTAAGATTGCCGAGTAATCTGTAGGGACAGGTTCGGCTTCCTCGAGGTCGCTTGTGGAGGGAGCTCGGTAGAAAGTGTACCGTCGAGCTACCCTGTCGACCGCTTGGTTGCCTTCCACTCGGTGAGCGGTGAGCTCTCTCAGGGGACGAAAGATCCAATTAAGAAAGGTCAAAGCATGAAAGCCTCATACCCAACGAACAGAATACGATTGGCCGAGCTGTTCAAGTTAATAAGCGTAAGGTAACTGGCATGAGGGAGTATATTATGCATGCACTAAGGGAGAGGCAGGGCAGTGTAATTACCATTAAATATAAGATATTTAACGTAGCTGAGGAGTTCTACACAGATCCATACAGTAGTTAAAGTCATCAGGATGATAATGAAAGAAGCAGCAGTTTAGAGAAATCGGACATTCCGGCGCTAAAGAAGGAGAAAGTACAGAAAGCCATACAAACAATGCAAAAGGGGAAAATAGCTGGCGAGGACCAGGTAACAGCTGATCTGTTGACGGATGATGGCTAGATTGTACTAGAAAAATTGGCCACCCTGTATACGCAATGCCTCATCACCTCGAGCACACAAAAATCTTGGATGAACGCCAACATTATTTTAATCCTTAAGAAAGGGGGAGGGAACGCAGTGGGTCAGAGAAAAAACGCCAGTTAATGACATCCTGGTCGAAATCAAGAAAAAATGGACATTAACATGCGGAAGAAATATAACCGGCGGTCATTAAAGTTGACGTAGTAGATTTCAAGAGAAGCCGATAATAGCGGCAGGCGGCAGAGAGTTATGTGGGCGGATGAGATTAGGAAGTTTGCGGGGATGAGGTGGCTGCAGCAGCTAGCACAGGACCGGGTTAATTGGGGAAGTATGGGAGATGTATTTTACCTGAAGTGGGCGTAGTCAGGTTGCTGCTGCGGATGATATGTGCCGACAAAATGGAACGGCTGTCGACGCAGTGTGCGAAGATTTACAGTGCTCGCTTCGCTGGCAGCAAATCGTTAACACATGCGGCGTCGCCACCACATGATCTATAAATATTTCTGCCACTATTTCGTGAATAGCAATGCGAGCTCCATCAGTTTTTCCCATCATTTAAAGAGCCAAACGCTGTACAGAGCGCAACGGTAGAAGTACACATACATAAAAAGTGCACAATGCATCTCACAAAAGTGAAACCACTCCTATTTAGTGCTTGGTTACATCGAGTGCAAACTCTGAATGTTTTTTTAACTTAGTACCTACATCAATACAGTCGTGGCAGGTGCCGGAGAGCTAGGCGCTATTTAAGAGTCTATGCAGAGCGCCGGCTCATGGACTTGGTCGCAGGATCATTTTGTCAGATTACATAACGGTGTAGTTTTTAAGCATCGCAAGTAGCTCCAGTAGAAACTACCAGTCATTCGTTTGTAGTTAGACACAGTTATGAGCTTGCGGCAGATAAAAAGCACCTAGTTTTTTAGAAGTTGTTCGCTAGTCTGGCTTTAGTAGTATGATGCATTTTGCTTTGTGTCTGCGTGAAGAGAGAGAGAGAGAGAGAGAGACAAAGAGCTTTTATTGTGAGCAAAGGTAAGGAGCGAGATCCCCAGAAGGTCGAGCGCTTAGTCCAGGGCGCCATTTGCCCTCGTATCTGGGTGGCCCGGGCGATCAGGTCACGCTGGTCGTCGAGAGCTGCGCTAGACAGGAAGGCTTCCCAATGGGATGGAGAGGGTAGAAATGGAGGGTAGTGAAGGAGGATTGGGGAATACCTATGTGGAATGGTAGAGGATTGGATGTGCGCCACAAAAAGAGCAATTTGCGCCTGCGCAAAAGCACTCTGACTAAGTGGCTCATCTTCAAGATAGCACCTTCGACATTCGTCGATAGAAGCGCTTACTTTGACTGAACTAGTTCTACAAGCAAAAAAAAATTATCACAGACCTGAAGTGAGCGCACTCACATTCGTACTGCCACAGTCACCGTCGCGTTATCTCGTTTCAGTGCGAGCTTGGACTTTCTGCTGACACGCCGAAAACATGTTTACTTCCGCACAGTTTTGATCCTTCATATTTGATGACGTCAAGAAAGCTCCAGTGTAGGTCACATTGTCAAGGCGACTAGCATTTGCTCCCATCACTCGCAGTTTGATACATAACAGGCAACGGCGATGTGCATGCAAGGACACATGCGAACGCGGAGGCCACCGTTGGTGCGCTGCAACCGCGGTGCGCCTGTCGTCTTTGGGTTCATGCGCGTCTAATTTGTTGGTCCAATGCTGGCGGAGTGAGTGTACGCGCTGGTTAACGCTGGCGTCTTTTACAGCGACATATATTAATGGCATGCTTCCCGCTTTTGCGGCGCCGTTGGCGTAACACGAACGACTAACAAGGTGCAGAGGGGAGGGGCGCTGGCAGTGCGCAACGGTGCATACTAATGTTTTCGCCGCTCGAATCTTTGCGCGCACAGGGCTCCACTTCATGGCGTGGGGAATGTTGCATTTACTTCCGCCAACAGCTCTAGCTGAATCTCGCTTTAGACAGTACTGGCTCTCACATACTCACATGGCAGGTGGGCATGCTCTGCCACGCGTTCGGTCAGTGCGATGGGCGCACGTTGTGGGGGTATCTGAGCTTACTCTCCACCCCCACCCCTTCACTGTGGGAGTCACGTGTCATGCACATTCCCCCGCCCCTCCAGCGACAGGCATCGCCATCACCCGAAAGCATCTGATCCTTTCTTGAGGCACACAACCCTTCGTTAAAAGCTCCGTAGCTCTTGCAGCCAACGTATTTCTCCTCTCAGCAACAGCGTGCTCGCTTTCTCGTTGCCCATAAGCAACATCGATCGCTGTGCGGCTCGCGGAAGTGTCCGTTGTCGTCGAAAGAGGGCACGACTGTCCTGCTCTACTTTAGCTTTACCCACGTGGGATAGCTGTGGCTGACGACCGTTCGATTAACCGGAACCGGGAGGTGGGGAAGGAGTTAAGGCGGTACCGATGCTGCTTTTCAGGCTTGCAAGAAAGAGAGAGAGCGAAAAAAAGGCAACTGGGGAGGGGGGGAGGGGCGAAAACGAAGCGAGAACGGGGAAGTTCGGCGTCCTGTCGCTGACTGGGTCACTGCATAAATAAACCTGCCTTTGTGGCTACGCTACTAAAGTGTAGCGCTGGACGAAAAAGAAGGAATAAATATAGAATGAGTTCAAGGTAAGACTGCAAGAGTGTTGCAGCAAGACTTTCATTGCCTGTCCTGTCTTGAGTGTGCTTGTATTCGTCTTTTAGCGCCTGTACGCTTTTTGCGTGAACCATTGCAAGAGCGTGATGCGCTGTCGAAGGACGGTTTATTCCAGCTCCTCGTTTGAAGTGTTCTGCGCCATGTAGATGCAGCGGTTTTATCACGCGTCGCCTGGCACGCAATAAACTCTTTACAGCGCATTTATTACGACCCAGAGCTGCCAGAAATTTTTGCTACAGCTTGTATAAATGCAAGCTGTAGCAAAACTTTCCGGCAGCTTTGAGATGCCGTCTGAGTGTTATGCCTATGTTACGGTGGGAACAACTTGAGTGAGATGTGAGAAACTTGAGGTGAGAGAAAGAGAGAAAGGGCACGAGCTGACATCTCCCTCACGACCTGACCACATAGAAGCTCGCGCAGAAATGCATGCTAAGTAGTGTACATACCTTGTTCGACTCTAAATGATGAAATGCAGATTGTTTTTCGTACCATGCCATGGAAGCGGAGCCGTCGAACAAGAGTGCCAGAAAGCAGCTGATAATGACTCGTCAGGGTAGTAATTAGTCACGTTGTACCTGAGTAGCCAGAAGAGTGAACTAAAGTATGCCTTATTTGGAACAGAAGCAAAGAGACGGCTGTGACCTAAATTCCAAATGACCTGCCCCGCGCAGATGTGGCGTTAATGTCACAGGTCCACTGGCGTGAACAGAAGCATTTGCTAATTTACTGGACGAAGATCACGCAAGGTAACAAACTACCACGTGGTCGAGCTAACCACTGAAGTAGACGAGAGTAGGGGCATGAGGAGCTCGCCACGAAACACATTTGAAAGAAGCTGTAGTCGCCGAAACTGAGCACAGCACCGGAAAATGACTTTCTTAAAACTTGTGGTGTTGATAAATGGGACATTAATAGTGTAATACATTTTATCTGAAAGGTAATTAATCAGAAAGTACAATAAAATAAATAGCCCCATTTCGCCAGTGAGATCCGAATCCACTACCTGAGTGTAGCGTACTGTGCTCTGCCAACTGAGCTATGGCGGCGGCTGTCTAACATTCTACCTTGCAGTACATTCGTGTTGCGTGTAACGTAACTCTGGGTGTGTTCACGAGGGCCACCCTAGTCCACAGCTGCGGACGTAGCACGCCATGTAATATTGTAAGTGCCACGTGGAACACGATCGAATGGTGAGGGCGGCCAGTTGCATGCGAACCATCTTATGCTTCCCAAGGCATCAAAATCAAAGCCTTCGCTAAAATATTGACGAGGTCGGCGCTAGTGAACACCCTCAAGGTTAGGTTACACGCATGACGAATGCAGTCGATGATAGAGGGTTGGAGAGCTGCCGCCGTAGCCCAGTTGGTAGAGCACCGTACACGACACACGAGGGTTGTGGGTTCGGATGCCACTGGTGGAATGTGGTTATTTAGTGCCCTAGAATTTATAGTGGCCGTTATCCGCATTTGGAAATTGTGTGCTTGTCGTCTGTTTGAAGCCGGTTTTGTGGCAGACTGCCAACCTACCCACAGGGTGGTGGGCAACCTGCTCACCGTGTCAGACAGCAGCCAATTTAATCGTGAGAGGCTGCTCGGGAAAGGCAACTTGGGTTGCAACCAACCCCAAGCAGCCTAACCTCACCGACGGCAACACGTGCCATAGCACGTGACTTGTGCCACTGCGCCACCACTCACGTGCCCACCGTTTGGCTTACTTGCTGGCACCGTATAGAGCTAGCGCATAGAGCTAAGCGGAATGGGCCGTAGCGGTTGGGAGGAGAGCGTGATTGGAATGCTGCTTGCACAGCAGCTAAACGGAAGAAGTTAGGGTGGTAATTAGGTGGTAGCCTGGTCAGAGCTCCAACCGACAATTCACGCCATTCTAGCGCACATATCAGCATTTGGCCTAATTGCCAAAATCGACTGACATTTTTTTTCTTCTACAGTCTGATCAGTTAACATTCAGGCAAAATATGGCTACACTACTGCTATCCATTTATCAACACACACACACACACACACACACACACACACACACACACACACACACACACACACACACACACACACACACACACACACACACACACACACACACACACACACACACACACACACACACACACACACACACACACACACACACACACACACACACACACACACACACACACACACACACACACACACACACACACACACACACACACACACACACACACACACACACACACACACACACACACACACACACACACACACACACACACACACACACACACACACACACACACACACACACACACACACACACACACACACACACACACACACACACACACACACACACACACACACACACACACACACACACACACACACACACACACACACACACACACACACACACACACACACACACACACACACACACACACACACACACACACACACACACACACACACACACACACACACACACACACACACACACACACACACACACACACACACACACACACACACACACAGGCATGCGCGCGCGCTTTATTTTAATTTTTTTTCTTGCTTTCGTTGACTGTTATCTATGCCAATCAAGTGTTATTCAGGTTAACCGGTCATAATAAATTTTTTTAGTATGGAAAGAACAGAAAAGGAAGCATACTGGCTGCGCTTTAATTGGCGAGCTCAGGTCTGGCATCTGAACATCGAAAAGGGACTGAAGACTGACTAGAAAGAAACAGAAGTAGAGAGGATGTTTTGTACTCAACATCTTGTGGCGTGTTACAGCAGCCGGATCATAATAGCAGTCCGTTCGATGAATGTGGCGAGGCTGGTGCACATTTCGAACAAAGGGCCCTGTGGAGTCATGTGATTCACGTTGACCTGGCTAGTGCGTCTGAAACAGCAGAGGCGAGTAAGCTGGAAGCATGCTTGTTTGCATTGTGACACTTTAAAAGGTAAAGCCAACTCTACGAGACGTCAAAATGTCGTTCAACATTCACTGCGTTCTTACTGCCATGCTACAGCTGATGATGTACTTAAATATTTTTTCGCAAAGCACAAATTTTGTTTTTAAGTTTTTACAGTCAAGTCTTCGTTGACATATCTAGAGTGAGAAAAAAATTTCATATGAGAAATTTAAAATGCACAACTTTGGAAAACAAAGATAGTCTTGACCTGTACTATGATCCCAGGAGTGCAACAAAATAAGCGGGATAAAAATAGATAAAACATTTGCGAAGAAATATGCTCTGCAAGGTGAATATTTTTATTTATTTATTTACTTACTATCACAATCTCCACAGTGCCCATGAGCATTACAGTGGGGAGCGGGGGAGGGAGTGGAACAAAACAAAACCACCCAAAATAACGCAGGCAACGCAACATATCATGAATATCGTCAACACCATCAACACATGATGCATGCATGAAAAAAATTGCCGGAACATTTTCACACGTTTTCACACACACGCGCGCACACACGCAAAACAATATTATTTTTTGCTTCAGTAGGCAGAATACCGTGACGCCGAAAAACGACCGTTGTCCGAGTGTTTCCCCGCAATGCACCACAGCCGTGGCTGACGAAAAAACTTTTTTCGAGCATTCCCCGGTCGACTTCAGAAATGAAACTTAGGGATCACATAAAAAAACAATAATTATCAAAACACACACTTTTGCCCATTACTTGGGAGTTCAAAGCCGCGTTCCCCCTGAAGTGTTTTGCTTAATTTCTCAGCACTGAGCAGTGCGGTGGGAGCGAGTAAAGCAAAAATTAAAACGCTGGTATTGCGCAACTGCAGGAAATAAAAGAAACAATAATTAAACAATTAGCAAAAAAAAATTACTATCGAAGCAGGAATGATTAAAGAAAAAAGACCTAGGTACTTCCTCCATGCGACCGACCGATGCCGATCTCAGATAGGCGTGATCGGACACATTAGCGCCGACTTCCGGAGTTTCGAAATCCGCCGTCGTCAGAGCCGTTGATTATATCGCGCGGTACGCTGCAAAAGTTTTGCGTGCGGTGTTTTGGAGGCTCCTGTAGATATTTAGTTTTCTCAGGGCAGCTTGCTGTAGCCGATACGTACCGCCGGGACACCCAGTTACGAAATGAAAAAAAAAACATTTCTCGCCATATAGCCCTCTTACGAGCTTACAGAGGCACACTTTTTTACGCTTATTAGTGTAACTGAAGAAATCTTGCGAAGATTTCGCACTCCTATCGGATACTTCGTATTGGGAGAAATAAAATCAGAACTGGTGCATGGGTAGAAAAAAGAACGTGTGTTAGATGACAAACGCTGGCTGCATTTGTCATTGTGTTTCATCTAACGTAAATATTGCGAGCGCGCTCCAAATCACTCCATTCGCGAGCTGCAGACAAATGTACCTGGGTAGCTGCTCCGAAGTCGTGTGAGGACGCGTACATGCCAGTGAGTAGCAGCTGTGGCTGTACTACTGGCCACCACTTTACCACTGACCACCGAGCCGTTAGGCGCCTGACGCGGTCTGCAGACTGACTGCACTCCAAACAAAAAGAAGTAAAAAGGGAGTAAGCGGTCCTCTATGATACTTTCTTTTACAAAAGAGAGTGTGCTAGAGGGTAGCTTACTCTTTTTTTACTCTAATGAGTAGCGTTTGGTGCTTCGAGCATGCAGTATAACGTTCATTGTCAACTGTGCATGGATGAAGACAACAACCGCCGACACTAAATATGTTATACAGCATACATGTACATAGTACATGTATGCTGTTCTATTATGCGCGTAAAACACAGCAAACATGAAGAAACACTCGCCAGTTCGCTTCGAAATATTCGTTTTATTATCCACTGAGAAAGAGTTGAGTAAAAAACGTCTTCTTGGCCGGACGGCGTGAGAAAAAAGTGGAAACTTGCCGGAAACGGAACCGACAATTAGAGTAAATTATGACATAAACAATTGTGACGTGCAGCAACGTTATTTTCCGAGTCTCCACTGGATGCTTAAGGAAATTGGCTTCTGGTGATGAAAAAGAGATCGCCGAATGACTGGCAATTACAAGTCGATATTTGGTTTCGAGTGTGTTACGCAGCAACGAAAACGAATCCCATGACTTTCGCACCTTCGAAGATCTGTTTCCAACTTTTTATAAAATATTTTTTTTATGAGACTAAGTTGACATGCTTGCGAACGTGAAAAAAATCAGTGCAATAAGTTCTGCGACCTTATCGTAAGGCGAAAGGCCGTAAAATAAAGCGCCATTATAAGAAACCCTCCTGTAGCGTTCAGAATTTTCCACTTCGTGTAATTCAGAGGGTGTGACTATTGCGTGGCTGTAAAGTATTTATGCGGACATTTTTCTTTTTCACAGGTAACACAAGCAGTGAGTTAAAGCTTAACACTGTCACATAGCTTCCGAACAATACGCTGCAAAAACGGTCTTAAAGGTGGTTTAGTGAACGAAGTACAAGCGTGGTTTATGAGATGCAGGTTTGGAAAAAAAACGGTAGGGTTTTAACGTAGTTGAACTGAGTAGACGTGCGAAAGCATGTGTTATGCCTGATTAGCTCATGGTGTTGCTTTACTGGGACGTCGGCACGTATGGCGGCGATATTAGACCCGGCTTAAGCTCTCATCGAGGCTAAGCTGATCCGACCTGCTGATGGAAACCGACTGAACAGCGCTAACGGACAGGACTTAAGAAGGGAACACTGACGCAAGTACTGACTAGTAAAGAAATGATTTCGCTGTTCAATCGGACTCCATCAACATGCATTAACCAGCCCGACTAAGCTTTCTTCTTGATCTGACCTGCAGATGGTGATGATGATGATGACGACGATAACCTGAGACTTAATGGAACATACCCACGGCAGGGGATTGGCCAGGGTGCTTCCGCCGCAGATGAATGTTGATGAAGACGACGACGTGCAATCCACAGAGCGTGCGTGTGCTGCACTTTAAAACGAGGCCAGCTTTATTCGAGGCCAACCAAGCAAGACAAGGCATGTTTGGCTGCTGTGATAGCATAGTGTTCTCGTGCAGTGGCCAGCGAAGCTGATTTGTTCGCGCCGCCGCGAATTCGAATCCCAGTTGCGGCAATATTTATTGAAGGTATAGGCTTCAGCGACGGCCCTGCTTTCGCAACTTTTCCTCGTGAAGTAGAGCTTTCAGTCACTGAAAAGCCCTGAAACATGGGGAGAAGTGCATTCTCTATATGCTGAAAAAGTACCAGCGGATTGGATAGCAGAAATATGCAGCCAAAACATTTTTCCAGTCAATGAGCATCTCGTAAGAATTTTTCCGTGACTGCGCAGTGTGCAAAATACAAGATATTAAACGGCGAGAACTCACGGCACTTAAAATAACGTCTGAGCTCCAGCTGCAACGGATATTTGCAGTTTATACAATCACTACGTCCGTTCATCTTCAAGCGCGTATAGGGCAGAGTGGTGCAAATCACGACATTCTGTTACTTAGCGCCGCCTAACTTTTAAACGTGCAAGCGTATTAACTGGATATTTAGCTGGAAGAAAGAAAAAGTTCTAAGTAAGCCTTGGTGAACGAGAAAGCAGTAGAAACAGCGAGAAATTCTGCACGCAACATATTTCAAAACTGTGCAGCTCAACCGAACGAACGTCCTGAAATATTGCAACCATTTATTATTATTATTATTATTGTTATTATTATTATTATTATTATTATTATTATTATTATTATTATTATTATTATTACGCTTAGTTATTGCTCTTGTCTCATGAAAAGTTTAGGAATGATTTCAGCTCACGTTCTTGCAACGGAATAATATTAGCTGCATGCTACACGTGGAACAAAACGCGACATTGTTTTGCTCTGCAGGGGTTAAAGTAGCGATAATGGTTTTATTGCTTGCTTAAAAACTCCGCAGTAGTTTTATCACTTTTTGGTAGGCTAAACATTAAAAAAAAATAAAACACTCATAGCCAAGTGCCACGAAGAAAACACAGAGAAATCTCCGCAGTGCATCAAGCAGCACCGGTATCACCAAGCTTGCTGGTCCCGCTAAACGCACTCACCACAAGACAGCGGAAGAAGTGAGGGAATATGAAGGGAAGAAGAAACACAAAAAATATTTACAATCTAAGCCCTGTTGCATTTGGGTTGCAAGCCCCAAGGGTAGCGTTGGCCTGGCGGCCTGGGGCAAAGCAGGAAACATCCGAAGGTCCCGGCAAAGGATGAGTCGACTGGCAACAGAACAACTTGTTTATTCTGGCATCGCAAAAGAGCAGCCGGTCAGGGCGACCACGTTACTCGCAGGAAGAAATCGAAGTCTCTCGTTGGCGTCCGGGGCAGCTCGCTTTATACCCACGGAGTCGAGGGCAAGAGGGAACGGCTTGGGAAGAGTCATCCGATACGGCGACGCTTGAACATGTTCAGGCGTGACGGGCGCGTCCGCCAGGCCGGCGCCGGTCAGACCTCCTCGCCTCCCAGTTGAGGAGCTCCTCTCCCCGGCTGCCGCGCTTTGACAAGCGTGGGCAAAACATGCACACACACACACACGCACGCACGACGACACGTGGCACTGAAACATGCCTGGACGCGCTTGGCGGGAGGCGTTGCGGCCGCGATGAACGAAGCCGCGGCGTCCGTTGCATCCGCGCCGGCTATACCGCGCGTCGTAGGTAGGCGAGACGTAACAGACCGCCCCGCCGGGAGAAGGAGATCCCGATGGTCAGGGGACTGCATCCGCTGTCCAGAGGGATGTCGCTCGATGATGCTCGTAATCGAAACCGATCGTCCCTCGACGTTGCTTGAGCGCAGCGCACAGAGAAGGCCTCGTTCTCGGGTTCAGGATCACATAGGACACTGCAAAGTCACTTCGGGAGAGTTGCCATTTTTGTGCTCGTTCCCAGCAAGCGTTAGAACTACGCCGAAACGCAACCGCTCAGTCAGCAAGCACGAGACAACCCTCACTAAGCTCTGCCAGGCTCTTTCCCCTTTTATACTACTGCCTAGTTCCTTACAGTAGTCAAGCAGCACTCAGAACGCGTCCACAAATTGGAAAATTGCACTAGAAAGCACATAATCACTTTGAAACACTAAACAAAAGCAATATGTTAAAAATCCTGCCTCAGGAAGAAAACATCAGTAACCAACAACTTTGAGGCGGATTCCTACGTTAGGGGCTTCGACTTAAGCCATCGGCGTTACCGTTGAGACTCCCCTTTTTGTAACGCACCTCAAAGGAATATTGTTGCAAAGCGAGGCTCCAGCGCAGGAGGCGGCCATTTTTGGGAGATATGGTCTGCAGCCATTGGAGAGGGCAGTGATCCGTCTCAATGATAAACCTCGAGCCGGCTAGGTAGCATGACAATTTCTGAACGGCCCACACGAGACACGCACACTCTTTCTCGGTGGCGCTGTACGCCTGCTCACGACAGGTCAGCTTACGACTAGCATACAGGACGGGGTGTTCCACTTCTCCATTGTCCCTTTGGCACAGTACAACGCCCATGCCTCGCTCACTAGCATCGCACTGAACAACGAACCCTTTGGTATAGTCTGGCGATCGTAGCACAGGCTGGCTTGTTAGGGCGCTCTTTAGGGCGCTAAAAGCTCTCTCCTTTGTCTCGCTCCAGACGACTGTTTGGGGCTCTGTTTTTCTTAGAGCATCCGTCAGGGGAGCCGCGATATCGGAGTACCTGGGGATGTACCTCTGATAGTAGCCGGCGACACCCAAGAACGACCGAATATCGGTCTTCGTGCGCGGTTGCGGGAAGTCTCGCACAGCGGCCACCTTTATTTCAGAGGGGCGGCGACGACCCTGTCCAATCACGTGACCGAGGTAGACAACCTCGGCCTGTGCTAATTGGCACTTGGGAGCCTTGACTGTCAAGCCCGCTTCGCGCAGGCGGGTTAGCACTGCCCGCAAGTGTGCCATATGCTCAGACCAGGAGGCGGAGAATATCGCTACGTCGTCTAAATACGGTAAAGCGAATTCTTCCTGTCCCCGCAACACTTTGTCCATGAGGCTTGCAAAGCAGTATGGCGCGTTCTTCAAACCAAAACTCAAAACTTTAGGACGGAATGTTCCCATTGGTGAAATGAACGCCGCATACCTACTAGCCTCTTCTGTAAGTGGAACCTGCCAATAACCCCTGACAAGATCTAGGGTGGAAATAAACTGAGCGCTACTAACTTTCTCAAGGCGCTCCTCGATGTTAGGGATCGGATAAATTTGATCCTTAGTAATGGAATTAAGCCTGCGGTAGTCGACGCAAGGACGAGGTTCCTTGCCCGGTACCTCAACTAAAATCAAAGGGGAGGTATAATCACTTTCACCCGCCTCAATAACACCGAGCTGTAGCATTTTCTTTACCTCAGCCTCCATAATATCGCGCTGGCGGGGTGACACCCGGTACGCCTTGGATCGTACTGGCTCTGGGGAGGTAAGTTCTATATCATGAGTAAGGACAGAAGTCCTACCAGGCCTCTCAGAGAACTGACCTTGAAACTCTTGTAAGAGTTGGTGTAGTTCGGTTTTCTGCTCAGGCGACAGCGGTGCTTTAATGATTAAGTCACTAATGACCTGATCAGTGTCTTCCCTGTTCGTCACTGAGCTCAGTCCCGGAAGCTCGATCGGAAGCTCTTCTAACTTTCCCGTGTCGGGCGTTTCCTCTTCAGTACTTGGTGCCTTCAGCGCTACAGGCTCAATTTTATTCAGTTCGGACGTGCTCTGAGTATCAGCTTGCTGCGCCTCCGACCCTTTCTCATTGTTCGACAACGTCGGCCCCGCAACTACCGCCTTTGCAGCGAGCTCCCGAACTCCTGATCTGGTTAAGGCCTGAACGCTAGCCTCACCAAACAAAAGCCCCTTCTCGCGCAGGAGGTGATCGGACCTGTTCGAAAATAGGTACGGGTACTGGGGGGGGGGGGCAGCCTAGATGACACTACGGCCTCAGTCTCAAGTGCTCCGAAAGGTCCTTCAATAAGCACTTTTGCTACGGGCAGACACACGCTATGAGCTTCCACGGCTTGCTTGATCCATGCGCACTCGCCCGTGAACATATCGGGTTCTACGTAAGAGGGGTGAACTACATCCATTGTAGCTTCGGAATCACGAAGCACTCGGCACTCTTTCCCGTTCACGAGGAAGTCTCGCATGTAAGGCTCGAGAAGCTTCATGTTCTCGTCAGTGCTACATAATGACAAACACACGACTTCTCTTTTTGTTTCTGGACACTGCGCCGAAAAGTGACCCGGCTTCTGGCACGTATAACACACGCGCGCTTGCCTCGCCTCGAACCGCTTTCTGCGTTCGGCTTCGGCTGCCGCCGTCTCCTTACGTTCGGTCGGACTGCTTTCACTCGCATCCGCACTACGCGTGTCCCCCCTTGCTCTCATGGGTGTGAACTTCGGCCTCTCAGACTTGGAGCCAAATTCACCCTTTTGACCGTCCTTAGCTCCGCGAGCCCGACGCGTCACAAACTCCTCGGCTAGCTCGGCGGCTTTAGCCACTGTACTAACGTCTGGCCTATCCAAGACCCAGTACCGCACGTTCTCAGGTAACCGACTATAAAACTGTTCCAGCCCGAAACACTGCAGAATTTTCTCGTGGTCACCAAACGCTTTCTCTTCTTTGAGCCACTCCTGCATGTTTGACATAAGCCTGTAGGCAAACTCTGTATATGACTCATTTCTGCCTTTTTCATTTTCCCGAAACTTCCGACGGAACGCCTCCGCTGACAGCCTGTACTTTTTTAGCAGACTCGATTTCACTTGGTCGAAATCATCTGCCTCCTCTCTCTTCAAGCGAGCGACTACGTCGGCCGCCTCGCCGGGTAACAAAGTGAGCAAGCGCTGTGGCCACGTTTCCCGAGAGAACCCCTGCTTCTCGCACGTTCGCTCAAAGTTAACCAGGAACAAACCAATGTCCTCTCCAAGCTTAAACGGCCGCATCAGGTCAGTCATTTTGAACGATACCCGTTCTCCTGCACCGTGTGCCTGACTTCCATTACGAGCGCGTTCCATCTCTACCTCGAGACGCTTCATTTCCAAAGCGTGTTGACGGTCGCGCTCTTCTTTCTCTTTATCTTTTTGCTCTTTACGTTCGCGCTCCTCTTTCTCTTTTTGTTCTTTACGTTCGCGCTCGTTTTTTTCTTTTTGTTCCCTCTCCTCAATCGTCTCAAGGCATTCCGACAGCTCGTCATCCTCAGCCTCCAACTCAAGAATAGCCCTTAGCAGTTCTGGTTTTCTGAGTTTGTCTGAGACATCCAGACCCAACTCTCTTGCAAGCTCCAGCAATTTCGGTTTGCGCAACGACTTCAAATCCATGGCTGCTCCGAATGCTGCTTTCTCTACTGCCTACTATTGTCTTGCCGCAAACTAACCCGGCAGCAACGACAACACAATTACCAGCTCTGTTTCTGACACTAACAAAAGCCTGGCAAAACTCAGAAGAAGAAAGTCCCGCACTCACCAAACCTCGCAGCCACGAATTCAGCGCAGTCGTTCCGCTGCAGGCAACCAGTCATCACACAGGGCTCGTTGCACTGCTCCCGGATGGTCGTTGTGCTGCTCAGCATACAGTTGACCGCATATCTTCGCTGCTGGCCTCCGTTGTCGGGATCTCACCGCTGGCAACCAGTTGTTGCATTTGGGTTGCAAGCCCCAAGGGTAGCGTTGGCCTGGCGGCCTGGGGCAAAGCAGGAAACATCCGAAGGTCCCGGCAAAGGATGAGTCGACTGGCAACAGAACAACTTGTTTATTCTGGCATCGCAAAAGAGCAGCCGGTCAGGGCGACCACGTTACTCGCAGGAAGAAATCGAAGTCTCTCGTTGGCGTCCGGGGCAGCTCGCTTTATACCCACGGAGTCGAGGGCAAGAGGGAACGGCTTGGGAAGAGTCATCCGATACGGCGACGCTTGAACATGTTCAGGCGTGACGGGCGCGTCCGCCAGGCCGGCGCCGGTCAGACCTCCTCGCCTCCCAGTTGAGGAGCTCCTCTCCCCGGCTGCCGCGCTTTGACAAGCGTGGGCAAAACATGCACACACACACACACGCACGCACGACGACACGTGGCACTGAAACATGCCTGGACGCGCTTGGCGGGAGGCGTTGCGGCCGCGATGAACGAAGCCGCGGCGTCCGTTGCATCCGCGCCGGCTATACCGCGCGTCGTAGGTAGGCGAGACGTAACAGCCCCCTGCACTCTTTTCGGCGAGCAGGGACGGCTACGTTAATGAACACTGACCGTGGAACATGTTCTGTTCGGCTTGATTTCAAGTCACGTCGAAAATTTGGTTTCCGCTTAGTTCGAATCGAAAATTATCGGAAGTCCAGTGGAAAAAGAAGTGGGCAAGAGAAAAACAACTGTGCCACTAAGATAGAAGAAAAAAAATTGCGAAGGTGGCAGGAAGTTGAAAAATTCTTTCCCGATTTATTTCATTAAAAGAAATGCTATATGTAGGTCGCAATATTTATGTGCTCTTCGCTTATGTCATTTAGAATGGTTTTGCAGACAATGTAAGCGGCAGATCGCGCGAAGCCGCGGTTTCTGCCTTTCCAATTGGCTGCAGCTGCCGCGAAACCATTTCGCCTCCTTGCCACTTGGCTGCAGCTGGCGTGGACGGGTTTCGTTGTTTCAACGTGGATGCAGCCGTTGCGAAAAAACAACTCCATTTTGAAGTTTTCAGTATCATAAAAATTTCCCGTATTCTTTTTTACTTGGCCTTTTCATATTTTGTGAGCATGATGCCTTGACTGTAGCAAATAATTCGGCATTATTTCTTTGTTGGTACCCGCAATGAAGACAAGTAAATGGTTTGCAAATTCGTGTCGCGTTTTGCCCCACTCTCTCCTGATACGCGATAAATGCTCTATCTGCGCTCCGAGTGCGGTTCGCCGGCTCAAAAAAAAAAGAAGGAAAAAATAAAGGACGCCAATGAACCTAAGCAGGAAAATAGGGGTCTGAAAAAGTCGCAGCTGTCCATATACGTTCACTGCTATTTTTGCCAGTGTTTCGCGGGGCGCACAGTATCGCCATCCATGTTCTGTTTGCAGCGGTCCCCGAGGACTTGTTTTCTCCTGACCGGCGCAAATTGGCCCGCACTGCCCTGAAGGAGGTCTTTGTCCCTGACCCCTCCCCCTCGCTTCGTCCCAATGTTGTCCTTTCTTTCCCACTCCTGTCACTCGCCAAGCTTTCTATCTGTGCTTTGTTGGAAAGGAGATGGCACTGGCTCCCCCTATACTGCCGGGCGGGCGGCTGTTGTGGCGAAATGTTATGGTCCACCTCGGGCAAACCAATTATTATGAAACCCTGCACCACCAAGGAACCTATCGAATAAAGAGTAAGCTAAGCTTCTATTGCTGTCTTCCCTCTGCCCGATTCTCCTCCTCCGCCATTCTCCGTGTTGGCGCTGATATCAATGAGCCATACTTGGAGGAGGTCCCCGAAGTGCATTTAGGATGAGTGTAGTGTTTTTAGTTGCAGTAGGAAAAGGGCTATTATAACCTTCCGGTCTAAAAATAACTTGAAAGCAAGAAGAAGAAGAGACAACAGGCCACTGATATGCTCCTCCCCTGCGACCCAAGCGCCCATTGTGTTAACCCCGCGCAATTGTGCTACGGTTATGCCTGCACTTTTTTTTTTACGTTTGTAAATTTGGTCTTGGCCTGTTGTGTGCTGCTTTCTATATTTCAATTTTCCTGCAGTCGAATCACTGAAAAGCGAGCTAAAATTAATATCAGGTACACTTTTTTTTCCCTACGCTGTCTTTGGCTTCAAGGAGTGCTGTATTCAATAGTACAGTATCCTAGCAACCCTTTTGTTTCCCCATTTTCTTCGTGAGGTTTTGACGCTTCCCAGATTAATCTTTGTTTACTTGTCTCTTTCTTGGCCATAAGAAATACTTCCTTTTTGGCCGACAAACCATGGGTAAGAGACCGATGCGAAACCTCTTTCTGAGCCCCCAGCACATAGCCAGCGGATGCGCAGCTCAGCCCAAAACGAATTTATATTTAAAACTTTTCGCAGTTTTAAGAGCGGCGACCAATGTTTTTAAACAAAGGGCATAAAATTTGGACGATGTGCTGAGTGATAACCTTAAATTTAAGATGGCCATGTCGTGGGCTTTTGGAACATTCTTAGGCACCTTCAGTTTGGTGTCGCTGTCAGTGCTAGAGTCTGTGTTCGCGCGCAGGTTTAAACTGCGCACAGGCAGACGCATTCTTCAGCAGCATGTTTGTTTAATCACTCGCAGCATTTGCGTCCTTCGAAAAATGTTAGGAATGAAGCCTGGATAGGTGTGAGTGCTGTGGGCCTTTATTTGCGAAGACTGGAAGCCTGTTACATGCATGTAAATAAGAAATAGGCTGTGAGGTGCATTGCAGTGGTGGCTGGTGGGTCGTTTCCGCTTGTCTCAAAATGCTTCACCGTGTAGTACCTCATGCGCTTTCGAATGTCGTATATGAACAATGTTTGGTCACAGCTGAAAGCACTTAAAAAAAATCTAAAGCACGCTGTTTTACTTGGTTTGCGTGACTGAAAATAGGGCTGAAAATGTGACTGAATATGCGACTGAACTGAAAATGCGACTGAAAATGCGACTAAAAAGGTGACTGAAAAGGCGACTAAAAAGGCGACTGAAATAAACAAACAGAAAACAGGACAGAATATAGGGCTGAAAATAGGACTGAAAAGATTAGAAATTTTGCAATAAAAAAAGCTTTTATCCTTCAAGCGCACGTACAGAAACTGGGTCGTTGTTGTTGTTGTTTGCCTATCAAAAGATGGCACATACCCACACTGGGGGATCGGCCAAGAATCGGGTGGCTATTCACCTGAACGCAGTTAATAAAACTGGGTCGCGGGCCTGCATCTCGCCCACTGAACGTCATTTTTCTTCATCTGGAGTGACACACAAGGGATATGGCAGTGCAAGGCTCCTCCGCCATTATACGGGTCTCAGTCTCTATACTTTTTACCTTAGTTTATTCTATTTGCGCTCAGAGCTGGTAAAATTTCAAGGAATGCTTTTTCATTACAAAAAAAATGAAATATGCCTATTTAGTATAGGGCATCAGAAGTCCCGCTCGTGATACTACGCGCACATTTTTACGTGCACTCACAATCTCCTTCTCCTCTACACCTCTGCTCATACTTCTCGCTTTCCTGCTCCTACCACCTCATCATCCTTTCTCTCTCTCTCTCTCTCTGAAACACACACACACACACACACACACACACACACACACACACACACACACACACACACACACACACACACACACACACACACACACACACACACGCACACGCACACGCACACGCACACGCACACGCACACACACACACACACACACACACACACACACACACACACACACACACACACACACACACACACACACACACACACACACACACACACACACACACGCGCGCGCGCGCGCGCGCGCGGGAGACCGACAAACGAGCGTACTTACAAAACAAAACACTGGGGACAAAATTACGCTCTGCATGGAGAAAAAAATTTGCCGCGATGGGGCAGCGCCACTCGTAGGGAAAGCCAATTTAGCTCGTCTTTAAAGCAGTCAGCTGCCCAGAGCAGGCAGACTTCGGGCGTCCAGCTTCGCAGCGACCGCGAAATGCCCTTGAGACCAGCCGAACAAAGGGGAACAAAAACTAACGCACGCGCATACGCACTTCTCGAGACATCACACGGTATCCGCGCACGCAGTAAATCGCTTTACACCCCCCAAAGAGAGGAGAAAGGGCGCCGGCATCCTCGACGTAAAGAGCGGACGCGGCGAGACCCCAGTGGGACGTAACGCCTTCGGACGCGCATTACTGCTCCTTTAGCGGTTCGCCGGCGACGCGGCGAGTTTACAAGGTTTACCCCCCATCCGAGTTCGCCGACCGGACCGCTCCTAATGGGCTTACATGGGCCCCCGGACGCGCCAACGAACGGCTTGGATGCCACTGCAGCGCGCATCTCGTGTGGCTCGTTATTTTGCGTTAGCCGCTTTGGAGCTAAGGGACCTTTGCAGGAGCGCAGTGTGCACGTGCGCTGTATGTGCATGTTGGGAAGCTTTGCGAAACATTTCTTTTCGATAAATGCTCGTGGGCGTCTCTGAAGGTGTAGTTAGGTTAGAATATAGAGGTAGACGGACAGGAGTAAACAAGAAGAAAATTGAAGCGTTGCCGTGATTTTTTTTTGGCACATTTACAATGCCTTTAGGTGGGAGACTTAGAAATGTCGCACAAATGAGGAAAGCTCAGGCATATGATGTAAATACATGCCCGAAGCACCTTGTGCTGTTTTCATAGAGACTAAGAAATTAGCTACGGGCTGAGGTCTGTGTTTGGTTTGCGTCGTCAAGAGTAATTTTTATTGCAGCACGAGTTGTCAAACAAAAAAAAAACAATAAACTGGACGGCACCCTTATGTCCTGCCTCAGTGGTATGATGCGATACGAATAATGAGTTAATACGCAATTGGCCATTCTCTGCTTTGGATTCATACATTCCGGGGAGTCGTCATACCACTCCTGGCGCAGTGGTGCGGCGGTTAAGCGATGTGCCACTGCCCGCGAGTGCAGGTGCTGCCATCGGTGGGGCTTGTAAGACCAAGGTTGCTGTTCCCGAGCAACCTAAAGAACCAAGCAATGACGTCATGAAGTATTAAGGGCAATGAGACAAGGTGAACAGGTGATGCGTGAGAATGACTAGTGGTACCCAGGCGGTAACCTCGGGTGGGGTAGGGTTTCAATGCGAGACCAGGCTTTAGACAAGCAAACACACAACTCATATATATTCGTGGAATGGCCTCTATAAGTGCTAGCGCACTAAAAAAAAAATACTCAGGATGGTTAATGTTGCTGTCGGGAAAATCCTTCGAAAGTATCGGCTTCTTGGGCAGATCCATGGCAGAGCCACTGATCGCATACCGAGCAGCTGTAGCCGAAGTGGTTGTCCGGAAACTATTTCGTGAATGTCTGTCTTGAGTACTGCGTTGGCTAGCCGATTCCGCTGCTTCACTTCTGCATCGGTGGCTGCAACTGCTCAGGTCGTGGCTCCTGTGGCCCCAACCGATGAGTCTTCTCGCTTCAATTTGGTGCTGCTTGTTGACACGTAAAGATGGATTTTTCTGGAGAGGTCGGAGTTCTAGCTTCCGACCTCGAGCTCGCCGGATCGATTTGGAGTCTGAATGTACTGCTTCTTCCATGAAATTTCAGCAGCAGTCGTCACAGGTGTTGGACGAGCCAGACTGTTCATCTTAAAACGCTTGCGCCGTCTCATTCTGTACAAGCGCTTGTGTCGACTTCTTAGTTTGTGCTCGCTGACACGCTGCACGCGCTTACACGCTGATTGGTCTGCATGGAATGTCGTTACGCATGACGTCATTTTATGGAGCTTGTTGTGTCACGCGTTGCCGTGGCAGGTGCGCCCACCCTGGGGCGGACGGTGCCCACGGCGCAAAACTGAGGTAAGAGCTGACGCTGTAATATAGATGCTGACGGAGGCTGCTGCCGGAAAGCGGAGGGAAGCAAAAATTTGTAAGCGGGAAGACAAGTAAGGATCGCCGGAGAATTGTCGAAGATTCTAGAGGTGCCGCACAGAGATTTAATGCGATAGCGTTAAGGAGCTCGTTTCGCAGAAAATCCGGCGTCGTCGTCAGCGTCATTGAGCAGGAGCGAAAGATCCTCGAAAAATCACCAGGCAAGCAACCTAGAAGTCATGTTGGCCGTCTAGATCACTTAACCTTGTGACGTCATCACAACGTGTCCACCTAATTTTGAGCAAACTGCCCGCCGTGGCAGGTGGCAGCTAAATTAGCGATTGCTCGCTCGGGAAGAGCAACCTGAGCCGCACAAGGCCCATCGCTCTGAACACCTGCCATCGCAGGGTAGTAGCGCATCGCTTAACCGCTGCACCACTGCGCCGGGAGGATTATGAGGACTCCCTGGGATATATGAATGTAAATTAAAGAATGACCAATTCCGCATATATGGGAATTAACCCATTACGCTATCCCGCCTTACCCTTAAGGAGGAGCTTAAGTGTCTGCTCAAATTGTTTTGGTCTTTTTAATACCTTCTATTACTGCTGGAACTGTTGCCACTGCTACTACCACCATCACTGCTACTGCTACTACTAATACTAATATCACTACTATTAGCTTTGCAACTATTATTACCATAATGTCGCAGCTGTGACAATCACCACGAACACCACTACTACTAATACTACTACTACTACTACCACCACCACCGCTACTATTATCAGCGCCATTATGAAGACTACTGCCACCACCTCTACTGCTACCACCGTCGCTACTACTACTACTGCTACACTAACCGTTCCTGAAAACACTGCGTGAGCTATCACCCCTACTTATCATACAAAAGCAAGAACCACAGGGGCTTGTTTGAACTAATGCCTGTGCGGCGTATGCTTATTTCGGCAATCCGAGACCTCCGAAGGGAACCGTAAATTTTTTCTCGGGCAAGCTGGAGTTAGTTCGGAGCGCTGGACAAGACAAGACAAAACAGAATTAGATAGGGTTCTTGCTCGTGGTTGGTACGTATGGAGTCGCGCCAGCTGCAGTCAATGGGAGCGAGCACCGGTAAGTTCGGAGGAGCGCGTAGCCTGTTGTAGCCTGTGGGAGGCAGGTGGCAGTTAAATTAACGACTGGTTGCGAGAAGTTGCTCGAGGAGAGCAACGTGGGCCGCACAATCCCGACCGGTGGCTGTGGTAGGGAGAGAAACCTGCCAGTGCAGCCACTGCGCTGGTAAAGGTATGAGGACTCGCCGCGATCTGTGAATATTAAGAAGAGAACGACAAATTCTTCAAATATGGGCGTTAACTCACTGAAGCTGTCGCGTCACACCCTTAAGGCGGAGCTTAACTGTCCCATCCAACTGAAAAGTGAAAACATGCTTTCTCACGCCTACTCGGTTTAGCTATGCTGAAACCCTAGCACTTTTTAACCGTCCTAAACCCTAGAACTTTTGAGCAATTCATCACTAAAGGCAGGTCACATTGCGTCACACAGCGGTCACCTCTAAGCTGAACCAGATGGCGGCCGCGTGCGTATGTTAAAAAAATTCAGAGAATCTAAGGCCAACAGCACATTGGAACAAGCCCCCGCGGCATGTGACAGGATAATTATGTTGGTGGTACCCTCCGTAATTAACGAAGCCAACAACATCCAAATTTAGCCTGTAGGTAATGGGTTTCTCCTAGTGGGCTTCTCCCACTAACAAGGCACTGCACTGCTATCTTTCCGTGAACGGATGGACAGGAGTGCACTTGCAGCTTCCAGGGTGCTTCGCGTCCCTATTACTAGAAACAAGCAAAAAAAGGCTGATTGAATTTCTTCCGTACCGCTTGGCGCTAATGAAACCGCGCTCGCGTATGGTTGCGTTTTAGGAGCGTACTTTTACTTTCTGTTTATAGCCTGTTGGACACTCCATGCTGAAGGCGATGAGACGAAAAAGAGAAAACACGTGCATTGGTGCATCTCGGCTGGAGAATGGCGATAGAGCGGCTTACCTGCCCACCCGCTGAAAAAAAAAACAATAAGCAAGTGTGTAAACATGACACGAAAGAAGTGGAAATGAAGTCGAGGAAAACTTCGACGCAGGCAAATCAAATCAAACCGAGGCATTCAGGTTGCGTGCTGTAATTGCACTGTGAAGCGGATTCGGCAAGAACACTGGCGATGAAATTGATGGAGCTTGAGTTCGTTACAACAAAAATTAAGAATGGCTTGGTGTTCGATTACTGTCCCCCTCTGCTGTTTGTTGCAGCAGCTAGACATCGGTAGAAATATATGTGCAACTTGGAGGCTTTTTATACGATTTGTGATGCCTATCTACACTTCATGTGCCGGTAAGTGTCACACTCCCAAAATGCTGCTACAGCTTGAAAATTACAGGAGATGTAATTCGCAAGAAGCCTTTGTTCGTTCTATTTTGTTGCCTGTTTGCCATCGGTCAGCTCTTCCTTTAATGCCAGGGCACGCGAATGACATCGCTTGCAGGCCACCAGCTCTGACATCGCAGGTGGCATATGACGAGAACGCAGGGGCCAAATAACGAATAGAGAAACAAACCCCTCAAAATTCGGCCAGAGGTGGCGCGGTGATCATGACATCACGCTTCGCACGGAGGGGAACGATACAAAAATGCATATATAAATAACCATGTGTATATACATCCTCCGGGGAACGCCAGCAGGAAATTTGTTCAATATGTACAATGGTATCGCAGGCGTGGCAGCTTTGAAGGGAGGTTTAGTGCCTCAAAAAGCTATCTTTTAACTACTTTTACGACCTGTCCTTTTACGAACTTTTATGACCTCTCATTTATGAACTCTCCGGTGAGTATGGTCAATGTTATATCGCTTTCTTTTTCTTCTGGAGGGAGAGCACGTTTGACGGTGCTGGTCAAAAAAAAAAATGCTAGCGGACTCTCATGAATTTAGCCGGGAAATTGGGCATTTAGGCACTTATGCACACTCGTGAGTTGTGTCAGTGCAAGCAGCATACATAAGCACACATTTCAGCGACGAAAGCACCATTATTCCTCTGTTCCTCATGATTTTCAAGACTTCTCTATTATGAACATTTCTTAGCACATGGCCAAAAGTTCTAAACGCAGCGAAAGATAATTCAGGAATGTTATGGAATCCAAATTTTCATATCCTGAATGTTTTAAAAAAAATTAGTGGCACATTTTTTTACCACGTGCCTCAGGGAGACATTGCCCCCCCCCCCCCCACACACACACGCACACGCACGCACGCACGCACGCACGCACAGACAGACGCATATGCGTATGTACAGACAGACGCAAGCACACGCACACGCACACTCATATGCGTATATAATTACAGACACACACGCGCACACACGTATGCGTATATACAGACAGACGCACACGCACACAGACAGACAGACACAAAAGCTCACGCACGCACTTGCACGGACAGACAGACACAAACGCTCACGCACGCACTCACACGGACAGACAGACATTTACACACACAGGAATACAAGCAGACCAACACACACATGTGCGACCAATTACCTTATCGCCTGGCTAGCTGATGTAGTGGGAAGAATTTGGTAAGTTACTAATCAGTTAACAAAGTAGCACTCTTTAATTACCCACATAAACAACTAACTGTGACTGTAATCAACCGATCAACTAGTTAACTGAGTGACCCTAAGTAACCAACGAACATAACGCTGCTCTAGAAGGTAGGCCTGCGTTACAGGATCAGTGAGTTAATTGAACAACTAGACTAATAAGCAAGATGTTCCGTTCGTTTCAGACGACACGTAGCGGCCGTTAACAGGCACGAGTCACGTCCAACGGCGGCTGTGGCAGCACATTCCTTGCGCCCTCCATAGGGTTCTGGCCGCTTTGTGCGCGGCTGACCCGTATGGCAAAATGACAAGGGACAGCCTCGTTAGGAGCGCTAAATGAGCCCTAATAACTGTCAGTGCTGACTGCGGATTTGGCGCTTTGCTTTACGTCGAGTTAACACTCATTTGGGCCGAGCACTTGGAGCTTTGGATGAACAATAACGAGGTAACTGTCGCCGCATTGTGCGCGCGAAAAGCTAAAGTGCGCCGACAACGAACATTGCAGCTGTTTTTTGCCTATCCGGGGTGAAAGACGCAGCAGGAATCTGGATAATGAATGTGTGTGGGAAAGGGGGACGAGATTACGTGCCTAGTTCAGTGCAGGAAGTTTCTGACTAGGACTTCTGAATCAGCACTGTTCAACCATCTATTGCGTCATACTGTCCTACGAGTGTCCAGATTTATTTATTTTTCTCTCGGGGCAAGCCACCGGGATTTCGTGCTGCATATCTTGTTTGGAGTTCAATTTAGTCAGCAAAACATGAAAAATACCACAAAGATAAGTTACGGCTTTTTTGGCTGCTGATTCGAGGAGGCCGACTATGCCTGTGAGGAGTGAGAATGCGCCACACCAACGAAAAAGAGAAGTGCACGTTCACGTAAAGGAACCGAATTTAGTTGTTTGAGGAATAAGCAACAACAAAAATCCACATGGAAATTAGTGAATCAGGAAGCAAAAACCATTGGGATCTTAATCTGCCCTAGTGTGTCGATGAACATTACAAATACAGTTTTAGGAGAGCTTCTTATGCCAGAGGATAAGAAATGAAATTCAGCATCTAATAACTTGTATTGGAGATTATTCGTACAGTCAGAATAGAATTTGGTAGGTGAAAGAGTTAGTGTAGAGTTAACGTTCTTTTTCGCCTTTCCCGTTTCTGCCCCATCTATCTAGGAAATTATCGTTCACTTGAAAGTAAGCTCGTCCATGCCTCTCACTGTGTCCCCTATCTCCCGTGCTGTATCACATCGCTAAGTAACGCAGGGGACGAATTGAAGCTCATGATTGAGAACAGATGCTCAGAGAGGGATACGGTATGGGAGGAATTATTAGGAAGAACTTAAGTAATGCACGAAAATCTGCGAAGAGAGCAAAGATTTGCGATAGGTAGTGAGTCGTTGGAACCTGTAAAGGAGTATCTTTATATAGGCTAGGTAATAACTGCATATCTGAACCATGGATTAAAACAACTAGGTAAATAAGAATGGGGTGGAATAAGGTTGGCACGTACTCTCAGGTTATAACTGCAGCTTACCAATGTTACTCGAGAGGAAAGTATATAAACGTTGCATCTTGCAGTGTGCTTACTTCTAGGTCTCAAACTTGGAGGTAGACGAAAAGGGAGGGAATTAGGTCAATGGACAATTAGGACAAGGAAGTTGCAGCATGCCATGGAAGGAAAGTCACATGAGTACCATTCAGATATAGGAAGATGGCAGTGTGGGTTCGGGAGCCGACATGAGTTAGAGATATATTATCTGAAATCGCGAATTTAAAAAGGACATAGGCAAGGCACGTAATGGTGTGAACAGATGACTGCTGGTCTTCTGGCCCAACGTAGTGGATTACATGGAAATAATCTAGCAGACGGTGACAGAGAGTCAGATGGGCGCGTGAGAGTAGAAAGTCTGCGAGGAATTGGGTAGCCGCTGCTGGCACATGATAGGGTTGACTGGAGATAAATGAAATTCTCCTTTGTCTTGTTTGGGTTGCTTGCGAATGCGGTTTTTTCGACACGAGAATGGAAATAAAGATTTAGACGAGCATGGCTTGATCAGACAGTATAAGCGCTTTGCTAGTACGTTGGCTCGCGTTTCCTAGGAGAAAAAAAAAAGCTAGAGAAGATGACCAGAATAAGAGTAGAAAGACGGAAATCAATGCGCGTGTTTCATTTAACGTCTAAATTCCGGCAGGTCGACGTGGTAAAATATGCCGCACGCCGCAATGTTAACCAAGGACTGGTGAAAAGCTGAACGTACGAATATTCTACGAGCGTGGAAAACAAATCACCCGTCGTCGAGAACCGGGCTAACGCATTCAGCGATGGTCGATAACTCGACCATTCGAAATTCTTTTTTTCTTAGATAACAGGTTCGTTATTTCCGGCTCCCTCGCATCGTGGTACACGGCAGCCCAGTTGTTGAAAAAAATATATATAACTTGTTTCTCACAAAAAAAAGAAAAAAGAAAATAGAGCGATCACTCTTGAAATTTCAAGGAGGCCTCTGTGCATTAGCATTGCTAAATTGATCACTTGCAAGACCAGATGTGTTTGCCGTTAGTGAATGAAAAATCGAGAGAGGTGCTCACTGTTGCAGTTTTTCAAAGCATGGTAACTTTGTATGTCCACTTTGCCAAAACGAAATATGGGCTCAATTTGGGCTGTCTTGTCTGCAGCTGAAACTATTTATTCATTAAGAAGAAAAAAACAAAATAAAAGCGAAAACGAGGTTTTTCAGAACGCTCTTTAGTGCATCTTTAAGAGCATATTGCGATGACATTACATACTCCTCCCGCGCAAGTCCTGCTTTTATTTATTAGATTCGATGACCACGGGGAGCCCTCGTACCCGGTGGGCAGGTTGCCACGTGCTTTTTTGCTCTAATCTTGTCGCAGTAAAAAGAATATGGGCACTGGGGAACTATATACACGACCTCGAATGAAAAGATAACAGTGTTGAGTGCCATCTAATGAGTGCTACGATGACAAGTTAAGGAGAACGCAGCGAGCCATGTAACAAAAAATGATAGGTGTAACGTTAAGAGACCGGAAGCGGGCAGAGTGAGTGAGGAAAAAAAACGCGGGTTAATGACATCCTAGTCGAAATCAAGAAGAAATGGGCTTGGGCAGGGCACGTAATGTGAAGGCAAGATAACCGCTGGTCCTTGAGGGTAACGGAGTGGATCCCAAGCTAAGGCAAGCGCAGCAGGGGCGGCAGAAAGTTAGGTGGGTTGATGAGATGAAGTTTGCGGGCATACAGGGGGCCTCAGTCGGCAAAGGACATTGGAGAGACATGGGTTAGGCCTCTGCAGTGGGTGTAGTCAGGCTGCTGCTGCTGCTGCCGATGATGATGATGACATGTCGATGTTGCACGCATGCCAGGACGTGGCGTTAAGTGAAATACCACAATAGTGAGCGCCGGCTGCTTTGTGTTTCCAGACAGTCTGTTCTTGCTCTGCCATCTAGCTTGAGTTCGCAAGTGTTCGCTCCTTTCGATGGACAGAGATGGCAGTGGTTCGTCTTCCAACGACTCCCGCCAATACCTGGGGTTCGTGTAGGCTAGGAGGATCACTCCAAAAGTGTTAGTGTACATAGAAATGTGCTGTGATAAGAGAGGTTATTTCACGAGTCTTTCATAATGCTGGACAAGTGGCTAGCCAGCTCCATAAAACGATGCTATTCCACAGGGCAGAGTATGCTCGACCAGTTCCCGAACCACGCGTGTTTATGGCGATAATTTTGCTACTCACCGAGATACATTCGGTCTTTCCTATTAATGTGTTTTTTGCCCTTTAAAGTGATCTATAAAATACATATCCTAGCTGCTTGGAAGGAACTGCCTTCCGCGCTATCTATCCTCTTAAAAGCCTTTTCCTTTTACATCCCTTCTCTGTGCTAACCAATAAAACTCTTGCCTGATCCTGACATCCAATTTTTGTAGTAACAGGTACTTATTGAAGCGTATCAGGCAGGAGCCTACTCCTAGTGCGAAGTCGAATGTCTCCATGCCCCACCCAAAGACCCGGAAAGCGGGATTTTGAGGCGCAACCAGTCCAGGAGCGGTTCATGAGGGAGGCCATTGATGCAGCCCGGCGAGTAAACGCATGAACAGTTTGAGTCCAATCACTCGTGAGGGCGACGATGATGTGGCGAGTTGATCAAAATAACATTGTGCTGATTCGAAGTGGAGCTCAAGAAATTATCGCTGCTACTCTTATTTTGTCGCCAGTGCGGAAACACCGCGCTCATCGATCTGATCGCGGTCTTTCTAGGTCACGGGTCGAAGCCAAGCCTTAGGCGTAACGCCATGTGATGATTTTACTTTTTGCACGAGACGTGGGAAGCTACGAAATAGTGTAAGGGCACGGAAAGAACAGCCACTACAGTTACGACTTTTTAGAAAGGAAATAATCATTAAAGGATCACAAGTTTTACGCACCAGCCTAAAGACGGATGACGAGTTGGATCGTCAGATCGACGTAACAGTATGGGCATTAGTCACGTCGCAAAATATCTCAGTGCCACTTTCAACATGATTGACGTGCAGGCATTGGCTTTCGCCTTTAGTTATCGATTGTTGTCGACCGTTATAGCTTTTAGAGCTTTCGGTGCTCGGTATGTTTTACTTACCGTCATAAGGAATGTTTATTTTTGAAGTAATAGTGACAAGAGGCTGTGAGGAGAAGCAGGCGGGAATACGGACGAAAGCTTCGGCAAGAAACTGCATTTCTAGCAACCTAGCTTTCTACGCAACGAAAATGGGGCGGCGACCATTTGCACTCGCCGCAGCGACAGTGACGCGTTCACTTGGCAGCTCATCGAATAAGAACGCCGCAGATGCTTTATTAGTCTTTGAGGCAACGGAGATCATCCACCTGCTGTGGGTCTACCCTTCTCGGCGACCAAACAGTGTCTGGCATGTGGCAGCATTGAGTCTTTCGTTGAATAGCGCAGCATCCCATGTTCTGTGGACACAGCGACCCGGTTGTCTGTTCCTCAAAGATTGCATTCATTCCCCAAATATTTCCCCATTTATATATTCCTCACCTTCCATGCCTTGAAGAAATAATCAACGCAAAGGGAACAAGTAAGAACGCCTGCAGCTCTAGACTGCGTTGTTTAAATATTACGCTGTAGAACTCTGTCGAGAACAGCCGTGCACACTAGCATTACTGCACATGAGCAGCCGCGATTATTCGTTAACATATGTTGTGCTTATGTAATATAGGGCTAGACAACCCCTAGCAGCAATAAAAGAACCAAACTGATTAAAAACTTGACTGTGACAGGACTTTGCAGCATTATTATCAGGTGAGTCGGGAGCCCGTTCGGAACATTTCTTTCCAAGTGGCACCGTGCAGCGCGTTACAGGAAAGAGGGACCCATACGAAAAAGCATGAAGTAGACGGTTCATTCTCTAATGATGAAAAATTCAGTCATGAAAGTGTCATAAAAGTAAAATTCATGAAAGTGTCTCTACCCAAGTGCATTGTGTAGGGTCAAAATACATGTATCAGTCAAAGTGTAAAAAAGGCACAAAAAGAAACAGAAGTTCTCGCGAATTCGCGTGTAATCATGATGACGTTGATAAAACGTGCTGAAAAGATGGCGCACTCTGTATCTACGTCGGATTTCCTCAACTTGAGGCCGTAAGACCTGTGCTGTGCTTTTAAAAACTGTCTCTGTTTTATGATTTGCCTTGCGTCTCGAGTGGCGCTTGACCTAACCTGTGCCAAGTAGCCGTGTTGCTCGATGTGACATGAGAACCGAGGCGACCTACGAAAGTCATGGGGCCACATTCCACCGGCGGCATGAGATTGTCTATTTTTGTTGTTTCCGTACAGTCATCTGTCTAAAATGATTACGCAGCTATCTTCCTTCTATGATGAACACTGTTAAAAATAGTTTTGTTTATGGTTTATGGGGGTTTAACGTCCCAAAGCGACTCAGGCTATGAGAGACGCCGTAGTGAAGGGCTCCGGAAATTTCGACCACCTGGGGTTCTTTAACGTGCACTGACATCGTACAGCAGACGGGCCTCTAGAATTTCGCCTCCATCGAAATTCGACCACCGCGGCCGGGGTCGAACCCTCGTCTTTCGGGCCAGCAGCCGAGTGCCATAACCACTCAGCCACCGCGGCGGCTGTGTTAAAAAATAGCACATTCCCATAAGCTTACATTACTTTGAATGGCTGTTCGCTATTTTCGTACATATATGATAATCATAATCTTCATAATAAAGGATCGGAAGATATTTCATAATCTTCCGAGTCTTGTCTGCTTCAAGTCGGCTAATGCGAAACGAGACTCGAGTTGATGTTTTTTCTGTTTTATAAATGTTGGCTGTATTTGCAGGAACGTGCCCATAGCCATGGCACGGAATCTATGAAATATGGACGCTCGCTCAAGCGTAGAAGCAAGGACCCGGGCAGCGGCGGGCCTGCATAGCTCGTCGAACCCCGGGTCACGTTTTGGGTCGAGGAAGGCTGAGGCTATAGGGAGGCTCTACGGCTATCGGACGCGAAACCGCGATTGATCGCACCACAGGGACTTCCGCGACCAGTCGACCAGCTATGGACACGGCTACTGACATCCGAGGGCTCATTTTTCTTGCTTGTATCAGTATCTCTCTCTTTTTCTTGCTTTGTCTATTTTGTTTTCTGCATCTGGGACGGTTTGCAGCGAGTCCGGGCCGAAAGCGATCTATGCACGTGTCGAGCAAAGATGCCGAGGATTTCAGTACGATGACGACTCGCGATTGTGATCCCTCTCGGCCACATTTACAGTGGTAGTTGTATGACAAACTTTCTTCAGGGTAAACGGCGTCGTTATTGGCGTAGTATATGGTGGCTGACAACTCTCCCTTGCCGTACAGACGCAGTTCAGAGAGGACTGAGCCGCACGTTATACTTACGGGCCAAGAAGTTCGGGCTCTCAAGAGTGGACTATCTGTGGTCACATCATACAAGCCGGCTTCAGAGGTCAGCTTGAACATTGGGACGCAGGCAGACATACAGAACACATTGTTCAAGCTGGCCCCAACAAACGCCATTCGGCTTCCGAGTGCGGGAGCATGAGGAAAGGATGAAGGGGGAGGTGGGTGGATACGCTTATGTTACAGCTGTCGCTTTTACTTGCTCAACCCGCGGATAGGCTGAATGTCCCAGGAACCGTTATTTTACTTGGCATTGCCTCCAGCGAATTTTTCTTTCGTGACCATCGCTTGAGTATGACCACTGCAAATTGCTGCACTTCGCAATGAAACGAGATAAAATATCGTGGTATGAAAACTCGAGGTACAACTTAAGTGATTGCCTAGTTCTGTCACGCGTTTCGTGTACAAGCTGTTTTATCATCAGCTTTCGCAGTAAAATTGGTCGGCAACGGGAAAGATAAAACGTGAAACAGAACGAAAAGGGAGAGGAATGGAAAAAATGGAAGTAGCGACCTGTTAAGAACCTCTGCGCGTGTTCTCTAGCCTGCTAGAAATATTACTCCGTGCTGCTCCTCGCTTTCTTATGCAACCTAATCATTGTGCGGCGCACGTCTTGAGGGGATTTCTTCATGTAAGACCTCGATGCACGTATGGCACGGAGTGGGCTGCACGCCTGGCTTTTTGAAGTAACTTCTCAGTTCGCTTTTAATGAGTTAGGGGCGCCAGGACTGATGGCTAGGGCGCTGTTTCGCTAGGGCGGTGTGGGAGGATACGCGAACGAAAAACTATAGAGCGGAGAACGAGACTTGTCTCGCGCTCTTGCGGAGAATCTCACGTAAAGGGTAGCGTATGGGCCAATCACAAGATTAGAGTCAAGGAATGAACGAAAAGAAGAAACATGAAGCGTTTGGAGGAAGGCAGTGAAAGTCAATTTCTCGTGAGGGCTTCCGCCGCGGGAAGATGGTGGTGCTGGGAAGCTTTATCATTATTTTTTACAGCAGTAACTGTGGCTCCGTCGTGCAAACCTCGCCATCAGGTAATCAAAGTGAAGACGTTTTGAAAAGTAAAGGACAGAGAGAATTCTTAACGAAAAGCCAAATTATGTGCACTGTGCATGAGGTAGGAATTACGGAACGCTCATGCAAACTTCGGAATTTAATCTTGCGAAGTTGAAGACGAACGTGGCGTAAGAGCGAAATGTGAAATGGCTCACAAGATGAATCTTCTTGCCGTCAATATTAAATCTTCTGAATAGTCTTGGAGAAAGCCCGGGCAAGATGATTTTCTCAAGAGCTTGCTGGGGAGACGTCGTTGCCTCTGCACCCTTTTACGATCGTAATTTCTGAACACAGCGCGCACGAATCGCGAATAACCACTGGCGGTGCCTTCCCTTCGGCATTTGTCCTTGTTTTTGTTTTATTTTAGCACTGTTTCATAATAGACCAACGAGCAGGGGCAACCAAAGCATTTAAGATGCGCACGCGAAAGGCTTTTTGCAGCTGCTCCAGAAATGCATTACTATCCATTGCCTGCAGAAGCCCCCGTGGTCTGTTGTTGTTGTTGCTGCTTCAAATACGATGGCACATATCCACGGTGGGGGATTGGCCAGGGTTTGGTGCGGATCCAAACAGGAGAAAACTCATCCAGGTTTATCTCAAGCGGCTCTTAAATATAGTGGAATCTGAGAGAAAAAGAAAATCACGAATTTTGAGAAATTTTGAGGATGTCGGAATGATAATCGAGGAAACAAAGTAGTGTGGGTTGAATAATTACATTTTAAAGAATTAATTAGAAAGAAAATAATTTTGAGAGGAAAGTAAAGGCATCGAGAAGTTAACACAAAAATCTCCCGGTTTCACTAATATACTTGTGAAGAAGCGGACACACTTGCCTAATGGCATGTCCTGTCGCGGTTGCACCGAAGGAGAGTAAACGGCAGCCCTAATTGAGCGAGAGGATTTTGCAAAAACTGAATTCTCTGCCGTGCAAACCGTCGGCAGTAGAGGATGAAGTGATCTATTGTTTCAACGACCCCGTGGTCTGTCGATTCTATCTTGTGCTGCTTCTTCTCTTATTCCTCTTAAAACATTGCATTAACCCACTTGGCGGGATTGGCCAAGGTGTAGTGACAAAAATAAGGAAATTTACATAAAAGATTACGACAAAATTTTAGAACCAAGCGTGAATTAAAAAAAATGTATCAGAAAAAAACGACAGAAGAATCTTTAAAGTAAAATAACAGAAAGCATTTTGATGAAAAAATAAGAGCTCGAAGAATTTTGAGTTAGCAAATCAACCTTTGCTTCGTCTGCTGCTTATTTCTCTTCTTAATCTTTCGATAGCTGCAAGCTCCAAGTGTGAGCTCAAAAACGTTGCCACGAAATGCGATCGCAGCAGCGGCTGAAAATGTGGAGCGCAAGACGTAATGTATTAAAAAAGGCCGTCGCCGTCTCGAAGACGTTGAAGTAAAGAGCGTTACTTGCAAGCCACCTAGCCGTGACTTGTAAAATTTTACTCTTAATTTTAGCCACCATTCAGATAACATTCGCTTGGTTACTTCTACCTACGCGTACACGCACGCCGCCTAGCGGAGCGATCAACGCCTAGCGTCATCTGTCAAAGAAATTGCGATTCACGTCTACCCGTTGTCGAGTTGCACACCCGCAAGGTACGTCCCAAACGGAATTGGCTTCGTTAGGGGGGTCAAGGTGGGCCTAGAATTCGGCTTGTGGTGCGATATGGTAATGCTTCAATTGGTAATTGCATGCATACAATGCTTCTCTAATATTTTATTGTGGTTTTATTTCTATACCACAACCCCTCGGGTTTTTTTGCCTTCCAAATTCGGTATACAACTGTCCCCTGATGGGTGCCCCTTGTTGTTGGAATATATATATATATATATATATATATATATATATATATATATATATATATATATATATATATATATATATATATATATATATATATATATATATATATATATATATATATACACTATCCTCAAGCTCTATCCTACCCTATCCTTTCTATCCTATCTTTAAACTCTCTGGCTTTCTGCACGTGGTAGCGATTGTGGCTCAGCTTGAGCCAGAGGGCAGGCCTGTGCACTTTCCTTTTCATTTTTCCTGGCAACAACAGAAGAAGAAGATTTTTAGCGGTCCCGTAACGGGACAGTTTTTCCACTGTTTTAAGACATTTTCTGGTGAGGGGATCTTGGATTCGAGAAACCGAAACTATGCCGCCATTTCGCCCCCCTACGAGGTGGAACTCACATAGTTCCACCTCTATCCACCATATTGAACCGTGACGTCATCATTGGCACGCGGGAGATGGTTGTTTCTACAATGCTATTGTAGATGGCACTACAGTGAACTAAAATATTCTAGTTCACTATAATGGCGCTATAAGTCTCAATGCGAGATGCGCTGTTTTCTAGTTCCTGCCACAGATGGCGCTGTGATATCGGGGTGGTAGCAGGCCCCACTAAATCTCGAAACGTGATGAGTAGTTGCTGCTACAGATGGCGCTGTGATCTGAGGGTGGTAGCAGACCCCACAAAAATCTCGAAACGTAATGAGTAAGAGCTAACGCTCCTGAAATATAATTCAAGGATTTTGCTTCCTCGTTTTGGGCTACTTGTGATAGCTACAGTCGGATCGTCTCCATTTCGCCTTATGAAAACGCGCGCCTCAATGCTAATATGAGTTAGTTCTGATTGAACAACCGGGAATGGATAGGTACGTGCATGTGCCTACAAAAGTTTTTAGGACACAAAATAAAAGAAGGATATCTGGGCAATTTAAGCATGCATCCACGACCTGATCGGTGTGGTCTGCACTTCCCTAGGCAACCTTCACCCCTCAATGCACTATGCACGGAAGGATAGCGACTGACTTGCATAATGAAGAAGCGGTAGAAGTGAGCCATCCGCATCGCACTGCTATTTCCGTGCCCAATGAAGGGTCCCAGGTGCCTATAATGTTATAACGGCCGGAACAACTGACGTCACCATCCACAATGATGCAGATATGTTTGGCGAGAGCTTAAAATATTACGGTTCCGTGTTCGGAATTACGGTTTCAGGAACACAATGAACTGCGATATAAATAAGAAAAAGACAGAGACGAATTTGCAAGCAAGACTGGCGAACGAGTGAAAACGAGTATCTGGCGCCGCTTTGAGGCACTGTCCTCTCGTTTCTTGTTCTCGTACTCTTTTTCATGTTCATGCTCTCCTTTGATGTTTCAAAGGCCGTTAAACAAGCCTCTTATGCTCTTACACGTCTGTGGCCTTTGTCAACCTCATATTTTCTATTTCTTATAAAGATGTCACAAACCGCGTCACTGGATACTTGCAGAAATAATATGATAAAAATTATACCACACAGACAGCAGCCTGAAAAGCCCTTTTTTTTTTCTGGGGAGAAATAGCGCTTTTATCTGAAATGAGTGCTTATAATCAATGGCTAGCGCACTTGCAACAAAACGTTGATGCTATCTGCGCTTTCCAAGCGGTGTATTTACCCTGTCCTTCAAGATGTCAGACTGCTTTCAGGTTGGCGGCAAAAAATAAACTTAAACTGGTTCGTCTAACAAAAAAAAAAATAATGCGGAGTGGGGAAGCAAAGTGGGACGCCATAAGCGTCTATTGATCTGAGATCTCAATCTAAGTCCTTTCGACTGACGTCTCCGAAACGTCGAAAAAAAAATAATGAAGGGAGTCTTAACAAGGCTTCCTATTTTCAGCCGGCGTGTTCCTATCGAATTGCAATCTCCATCGCGGCCGTACTTCGCAGTGGAGAAAAGTTAGAGAAAAATAAAAATATTTCCAAGAATGAAGAGTGCACATGGCACCCTGGACGCTTTGCCAGACAGGTCGTTTTTTTCTACTCATTTGGCGGCAACCGTTAGAGCAAATCTTTGCTCGCTTATAGCTTGGAGGGACATGGGAGAGGCCTTTGGCCTGCAGTGAGTGTAGTAAGACTGATAATGATGATGATGATGAGCTTTTCTGCTACCCACGTTAGTCAACTCTATAAGTTCTGACAGTTCTAGAAAGGTGGTGTTATGTCTTGATAAACGCGCAGACTCCATAATTGCCTCTGGTCGTTTTATTTTTTGAGCAAGAGGTTGAGAGGTACTGTGAGGGAATATAGCGTTTTCCAAACGTTTAAGAGGGCTCGAACAATACAGTTGAAACGCTAGTGGAAGACTAGGTGGCAGAAGGTACAATGCGTCGTCAACTGTGTTGAAGGAAACTGCGACGGGTGTGGCTTAGTTAATAGAACACGTCGCCAAATCAGTAAGTTTTCTAGGCAGCATGAGAAGCATCTTAAAAACTGCAATGTTTACGCCTGCTAAGTAAATCAGCAAATCCAGTGAGAGCTAACGCAAACGTCGCAAAACTCGCGCAATTTTTATCTTAGATAGTAGAGGGTGCGCAGAGCGTGCACAGAGAGTCCCTTCGGGCTGATCGAGGATAACCGCGCCTGCAGCTATGCTATGATTCAAGTGTGAAGCGCCACCAGCGCGGACCAACGATACTGCCACCTCCGAGTTTCCCGCGTTGTGCAGCATGGCATAAACGTTTCCGGTTTTTCTCCTCGAAATGTATGGGCACAGACTTCCGGAATTTTTCAGGCAGCGTCCCGAGCGCGTGCTCCCTCTGTTCAATGCGCCGTATGTTTGCGGGCTCTGACCTCTCGGCTACGTGCAGCATCCAGCCAAAGCCACCCAGATTTATTAGGCCTCCGCAAAACAGGCGCGAAGTCATGTCGTGGTGGAGTGGAGACGTCCCCGTCTCAAAAGCCAAAGGCCGTGGTTCGATTCCCGGCCAAGGCCCCGGAGTTTTTATTCATTGAGTGTGCGTGCCCTCTGATTTTTACACAGCCCCCGAATATTTCCGACGCGTGGTGCTGGCAACTTCTACTATACTAACGGACAGCTTTTCTTGGCAATGAAGGGAAGGCTACTGGGGCGGAGCTAGTGCATATGCATTCCTCCACGGAGTAGTACGGTTTGGAGCACGTTTCCATTTTAGTTTCGGTTTTGAAACTTTCCATATCTCTTCTGAATTCAGGGTATGTTGCTGGGCTAGTTGGTAGTTGCCGAACATCATGGAATGGCATCTCGTGTGATCTCTCTCGGTCCTTGTCTGCCAGCGCTGCGATTCCATGATGTTCGACTCTTGCGAATGTTTTAAGTAAGGATTTCTGCAGCACGAGGCACTGCAACAATAGGCCGCAGCGTTCATTGGGTGACCAACCTCACGCTATCAACCATTAATTTAACTGCCACCTGCCAGGGTAGCAGGGTGGGCGCTCTGCCTATTCAGTGTGCGGAACGCACTCACCGTTGCAGACGCCAAGCCGCGTCTAGTTGCCCGATACACCACAGCTTTCGCTTTCTAATCAGGCTCAACAGTAGTTAAACCGCAGAAAATTTACGAAGAAAAGAAATGGCGCAGTAACTGTCTCAGATATTTTCGTGGGCACCCGAACGGCGCCTTAACGGAAGGGATAAAGCAGGGAGTGAGAGAAGAAAGGAAGAAAGAGGTGCCGTAGTCGAGGTTTCCGGTATAATTTCGGCCACCTGGGGATCTTTAACGTGCATTGACATCGCACACCATACGGGCGCCTTTTGCGTTTCGCCTCCATCGAAACGTGGCCGCCGCGGTCGGGTTGGAACCCGGGTACTCTGGCTCAGCAGACGAGCGCCTTAACCACGAACTCACCGCGGCGGGTATACACCACACCGTAAAATGCTTCTCTCGGTTTAAAATGCTTGTTTTTTCGGGCTGAAACTTCACACACAGATGGCATGCAACAGTTTTGATCGTTTATTTTCAAGTTTGGATGATGTACTTACCTGATTTGATCAGGGTTAAATAAATCCGCGTGTCTGCAGCATTGGCAACCCCTCATAACAAGCAGCTTTCGCACAGTGCGCGTTTAGCATTGCAACAGTCTGTACTGTCGTGCCTCGTTAATATGAGCACTTCTGTTCCCGATCAGAAGTGTCCATAAAGCTAGTTGTCCCTGATAATAAATCGTGAAGGAAAAAAAGAAATATTGCAAAAAAATACGATTAGCGTTTGCTCCTGTGCATAGTAGCGGGCTGTGAAGTAGAAATCAGGTAATTTTGTAAGTTTGAAGCGCATTATTGTAGCCGCTATTGTGTTTAAAATAATGCGGTGCAGGTTGAAGGGCGTATGAAACGCATAGAGGTTCTTGGGATGTGCACTGGCGCCTCATGGTGTGACAAAGTTCCTCCTACTACGACTATTCACATCCCAAAAACTACTCAATCGCCGGACAGCTGCTGAATGCTGTTTTCAGCGCAGCATTTTTTCTCAGCGATTCATGCAATATATAAATGGCAAGGCGCGTATACTGGACATCTTGGCACTGTAAGGCGTGGGACCACCACAACGACCATCACTACGGCGAAAAAGAAAAACTTGATTTGCACACTGCCTGTTGCTGATGTACTGCACTCAGAATACAAGGAGCGAAACGTATTTTACGGGCAGTCGGGATTTTGTTCTCATCACTGTACACACTAACGGGACAGAAATACATGGGCCCCAATGCGCTAGAGGCATATTGTTTCCTGTCAATTGTCCGGGCAGCGAGTTTTCGTATTAGCGAGTCGTAAATACATTGAGAGAGTTTGGTCCCCACAAGAACTGTCCACTATTCGAGTCTTCCATATCACTGGGGGCCGTAATAAAGGGGCACGATTGTACACAGTTTAAAATTTAGAGTGACATAAGACAGGAAATTACAATGATTATCAAAAGAAAGTTTGAGGGGAATATCCAGGTCATTACTTAAAAATAAAATAAAACCAAGGAAATCGAGGAAGCACTTCGCAGTAATATCACAGAACTGAAGGAACTGCGAGCTCTGAAAGAAATCGTGAAAATTTGCATATTATATAAAAACCATGTCCCTGACAAAGATTAGAAAAGTTTTTATGTGTTCAAATAACGACGAAACTATTAATTTGTTTAAGAATACAAATATATTTAGTGTGGAAGGTAGGGTATATAATATTCTTGGGAAAATATAATTAATGCGGGCACGGGTGACGTGCCGGTGTTCATGGTGACGTGCGATATGATTCACGGTATTTGTGTCTAATTTAGCAATCTACAAAAAAAGGAACCTGTTACGATGTATACTGAAGTTATATAACATTAGTATATACTAATATGTGCCAGTAACTGCTGGGATTTCATAATTTACAATCAAATGACTCGACGGCTATCTTATTCGGAAATCAGTTTTTTTAACCTGCAATACTCGAAGTTCGTCTTTATTGGTAATTGTTTTACTGTCCGAAACGAAGTGGAAATAAGCTACTATAGCAGGAAAGAGAGCTTGATAAATCAGAAGCTCGGTTTTGGTCGGAAAGCTACGCACTCGAGGTTGTTGCCATCTTTCATGGCAGACATGGAGCCGGAGCACCCACACGATGTGGGTGCTCGAGCTTTAAAAAGGCCATGAAAGATGGCAAGATCCTCGAGTATACATTCGCCAAGCAGAGAAACGGCCCTGGATTCTCAAGTGCCGCTAAGTAGGAGGCACGCGTGAAGGACGCATAAATCATATTTGGAATTTATACAGAAAGTACGTATCGCAAAATAATAATAGGAAAAAAAGCAAAGAAACCATCTTGCACTCGCTCGTTATTCGCATTACCATGGATTGATAATCAGACATAACTTCACCAGCGAAAGCACGAGACACCAGGAGAAGAAGAACACAGGACAACACTAATGAATAATTGTCACACACTCGCTGACACGCTCACGCACATACATGCATATATACATTCATAATGCAGCATACATGCATACAAACATGCATAATGCAGCAAATAAAGAGACTCTGTCTAGTCTTGAAGCAAGAAGAAAAATATCTCGATTATGCTTGTTCCATAAGTTTTATCATTCATCTTTAGGAACATCAATCATATCAGCAGCACATGTCTCTCCAGCCGCATTCATCACAGCAAGACCGTGTACCCTTCCCCCTGCAAGAACTGCATCTCATTTCTGATCTTTTTTTTTCTCAAATCATCTCGGGACTGGAACGATCTGCCGCCAGAAGCCATACACCTTACCAACCCCATCAAATTCAAGAAAAAGATTGAGGCCATCATCTTGTAGTCTGTCATGCCCATCCGTCATGTAATGCCCATATCCGGGGTCTTTGAGGTAATAAATAAATAAAAATAAATGAATAAATATGCATATGCACATGCATACATGCATGGATAATGCCGCACATACATGCATGCGTGCATGCGTACATGCATTGTTCACCTCCGCGGCCGGGATTTGGTCCTGTGGTTTCATTCTCAGCAGCTGAACGCGATATCCAGTGAACCAGCCCGCAGAGTGCAGCTTGGCCGAATTCAAGATGTAGATGTTTTCCTCGTAGGCTTTTCAGTATTTTCTGTTATTTTCCCAGACCGATGACTGCCCCACTACTATTGCTGTTATGGAATCGCATTTGCTCCCAGATTTGCCATCAGAAAACTGGTCGGTATATCTCTTCACCGGGACTGCAGACGTGGACTACCATTGAAGCCCGGACTGCTTCTCCTCGTCGTTATTTGTACCCTTCGCGCAAAGGCCGTACCATTCAGCACAAATTATATCTTTGACATCGTTATGATGTACTAGCAGGCCAGGGTAACACTACCACCGGCCGACCTGTCCACCTTTCCTCGCATTAAACTTTACTTTCTCTTTCTCTCTTTGTGAAAGAAACTCTCGTCCTCACTCCTCAGAATCTCGCGGCGGCCAGGGTTGACAGATGGCCCCAATACGCCTCTTTGTGGAAAACCTTTTGGTCTACATTTTTAACAAAAGCTTTACCTGTCAACTTTTGTATTTTTGGAAGATGTGTAGTTAGTTGATTTGTTAAATAAAACCCTGGGATTTTTGAGGAAGACAGCTTTGTGAACTTTTCTTAACTGCAGAAAAAAAAGAGGGCGCCTGTAGAAGGTATCAGCAACGCAGTGCATGTGTAATTTCATCTTGGGTATGTGCGATCGCTTCCGAGGCAACAACAATTTCTTCGTCAGCGGCGAGGCGCTTACGATTCGATGTTTTACAGCGGCAGCTCTTAAGGGTTCGTTTCCTGGTTCAATGGTGTCGGTGTTGTTCACCACACTGATTTACTAACATGCAATGGCGTCACCCATGACGTCACCACAACACTGCACGCTTACTTGCTCGCATGCATGCGCCACGGCAACGCAGTAGAGTGAATGGTCTGAAAGCAGTGACATCACGCGCACTCTGCGAGAGGAAACAAGTTATAACGGATAAACAATATTACATTCACCGCCGCCAGCACCTATAGCTGACCCCGCGTTACTCAAGTGCTAACCGTCTTGTTTTTTTTTTCAAGCTCTTAAAGAGCCTGCCGTCCGATAACCTAGGGTTCGGAATTTAAGGAGGGTGAGGAAAAAATAGTAGCTATCATTCTTAATACTACAGTGCATCAGTAACGGAAATTCACTGCCGCTGGTGGCGTGCTTCCGGTGGTGCACATCAGTGCACCGAAGTGTGCCACGCTCCTCGGAAAGAGGACACTCTAAACCTTAACTTCAGTCTCACATTTCTCAATTCATGTTCTCATAAAAAAGTTACAGCCCAGAAAGCGAAGTTGATTTGAACATCCGTCATAATCAGTGTTAGCGTAAGCAGTAAAAAACAGTATCAATGCAGAAATTTTCCAGACCTATAACTTTTACCTCTCTGGTGCGTACAAGTGAAAAACGACAGATGTTTTCAAGGTTTGCTTTTTTCTCCTTTTCCTGCTCATTGTACGGTTTATTGTTGCCTTTAAACATACAACCTACGTGGAAGACCGTGTCGCTGGCGTCAGAGCATTCACGTGCATCAAAAACTCGACCCGAAGCTAGGAGCGAGATCAGGGAGGCCCACTTCCTCTAGAACGCCAGTTGCGAAATGTTAGAGTGCAGGAAATTTTATTTTACTCAGTAACATTCCCAGGACATTATGCAGCAGGTCTTAAGAGGGGCTGAAAGAATGGAGCCGGCGCGTTAACTACTTCATCCTGAAACGCATTATGGGATTACTGCCTGCAGCCTCAGTCAAAGCATGCTGGAAAGGGGCACTCGCTTTAAGGCGCAAAGATCTAAGAGTGCTTCGGCAATCAAGTTTCAAAGTGTTCCTCCCGAGGAGACGACCGATAAAACGAAACTGCACCAGGCATGGCTCGTGCTTCGCCTACGCGCTATCCCGTGTGCTCTTCCCAGAACAGGGACACAGTGGAATGCGGCTCATTCGCACGTATTTGCATTCTCCTAGCAGAGACGGCGACTGGTTTCCTGCGCTGTAAACCGAGTTTACTCCGAGTGGAGCGTGCCTCTTGGCTCGTTACCTAAATTGAGCTGCACACTGTGACACGGAAGTGCAGTGCTCCTCTGCAGGGCTAAATATGAGAAGGTGTATGTGCTCCCACAAAAAACAAAAACAAAAAAGCGCGCCACCGTAATGAGCTTCGCTTGTTCCGTCTACAAAAACTCGGACACGTACAGTTCCTCTTGAAAGACACGAAAGCTTTCAATGGGGTGTTTCTTTTTTTTCTCTTAGCAAAGTTTTATTTCTTTCTTTCTGACCCCAAGAGAATGAGCGCAGAAGGGGCAAATAAAAAACCGCGGATGATGGCATCACGGCCTGCGTACGTGCTGCATGGGTCTTGTCTCCGCACCGGACGAGCCAAGGATCCAGTGTTATCACCACAGGGAACAATCGTAACTGAGTGCGCAGCAGAATAGCAGGGCTCCGAGTCAGTGCGTTAGTAGCTCTCGCAATAACTTCGTCTGGGGTGCCGTCTTCTTTGTCTATTGATTTTGTTTATACAGTACTGCTAGGCATAAAGGCCCAAGAATAAGTGGGGTACAATGCGGTAGACCAGCACTACACAATACTAAGGCTAGAGTTCTGTACAAGCGATGAAAAAGGTACAGAAGCCGGAAAACTAGTTCCGACAATTCAGAAACAAAGGCTATCGGTCAAAAGCTTATTCATTCGCAAGAAGCACATTTTCGGATTGAAGCAAATGGGGAGTAGATAGTTTCATTTAGCTATAGTCATACGCAAGAAAGAATATTTGAAGTTGCTTGAGCTGGCTAATTTTGGAAATTGTTTGTGAGGATAGTAATGCCTTGTTACTATCCTCACAAACAATCAAGAAGGCTTCAAGTATGTTGAAGGGTTAAGACGAAACTGGCAATGATAGAATTTAAGGAAGAATTTTTTTCTCGAGCTTCTTCAAGGACTCTCAAGGCTTCACATAATAACTCTCATTAAATCAGATGGGGTGCCATGTCGGCGGCGGCAATAATATCTGAAATGAACTGCTAGTGTTTGTGTCTGCTCAAGATAGTTATGTCTTTCTTCCTGAAAGGATCCCAATCATGGCAGGCGTATTGCAACTGAGATCGTATTAACGAGTTTTAGGCCCGAAGCTTGACATCGGAAAGGCAACGCTTGAGCCTGTGCCTGACTTGCACCGAGACTTCGACGGGAAGATGCGCATATATTTTGAATATGGGTGGTTCAGATCAAGCGATTTATAACTGTTACACGCAACTATTTGAAAGAGTCAGTTTAAGACACCGGGGTCTGCTTGATAATGTATTAGTAAGTAAAAGGAGAATTTTTGTTTGTGACGAACGTGAAAACAGATTTATGAAGATTAATTTTCATATACCAGTGATCCTCTAAATCAGAAATAGCATAAGAATTTCATTAAGATGAACTTTCACGTGGTAAGTATACACGTGATGAAGTCACTAATATAAATTAAGAAGAGGTCCTAGGACACTGCCTTGCGGGACACCGGGGTTTACAGAGAGAACGTCTGAATGATGGCCTCCGGAATCTACGATTTCTTAGCTCATATTCAGATGCGATAAATCTAATTAAGCAAAATGCGATGTAAGCCCACCTCATCAAGTTCGAACATTCGACCAGAATGTGTAACCCTGTCTAATGCTTTGCTCAAGTCCAAGAATATAATGCCTACTTAAGCTGAACTATCGAGAACGCAGAAAAGGGATGTATTAAAGAGACTAGTTATGCGGTTGTCGATAGGCCTTTGCGTAATCCGCGCAGGAAAGAGAAATAATTTTTGTATCCAGGAAATCAGTTATGTAGTTGAAAATGTGTTCCTTGAATTTGCATGTAGATACGCTTATGAGTGACACGGGGAGGTATTGGGTTAAATGAATGCACCCCCCTTTCTGAAGTACAGGCAGAACCCGTTCGAGCCTCCAGTCAGACAGAACAACGCCACTAGAGAAAGGCAAATAAAATATTACAACAAACAGTGCAAGTGATTCAACCTAACGACACAGGAAAGCGTTCGGAATACCATCAGGGTCGCACGATGATGGCTGTAAAAAAATTAGATCAAATTCTCCTTAACAATTCTTTGTAATCAATCCACACTTGGTGTAAGACCTGGGGAATGAAACTTAACGCGGATAAGACCAAAAGCATCACATTCACTAATAAGAAGCAGCCTATAAGTTTTACATACACACTTGGTGACACACAGGTTAAAAAATATGATCAGGTGAAGTATCTGGGACCTATCCTGACATCCAACCTGCGTTGGGAACCCTACATCAAATCAATTTGTTCTAAAGCTGAAGGTAAATTAAATTATATAAGGAGAAAGCTGCGTAACACGCCGGCCCATATTAAACTCAGTGCCTATAAAACTCTTATCAGACCTACCCTAGAATATGCGGATATAATCCGGAGCCCCCATCAAAAAATTTTAATCAAGAAATTAGAGCGCATCCAAAAACCAGCAGTAAGGTTTGTTTACGCAAAGTATTCACGCCAGACTAGCGCTACCAGTCTCATAATTCAATCATATTTACAAAGCCTGTCGCAGCGAAGAATCATTTAAAGTTTTTGTTCCAACTTCTTCACGGCCACTTTAATATAACAAATTCCCAATACTTACACCCTCCTTTCAAACACTCGTCTAGAACTAACCATAGTAAAACAGTCCGTCAACCAGTCAGCCGTGTAAATATCCACAAGTGCTCCCTGTTTCTAGAGGCCATATCCTATTGGAATAAATTACCAGGAGATGCGGTGAAGTGCACGTCCGTGAAATTATTTGTTAATTATGTTGAAAAAAGATGACTTTCCTGTTTAATTCTCTCCAATTATTTTTGTGATTGGATCATAGCAGATCTCTGTTTTTTTGTATTTTTGTTTTATTTTGTTTCATCACATTGATGCATTGTAAACACTCCTGCACGGGCCCGAAAAGGGCCTGCAGTATGTTTAAATAAATAAAATAATAGACTTGAAATTGAGGAAAGAAATGGGTTGGGGACGGGAATCTGAAAAGACGGGCTGGAAGAAACGATTAAATTCTGTGGCTATCTGCGGCTTGTCGCGAAGAGTTTTTTCGCACTGTCCTGACCTGGCCGACGGCTTTGTGTGCTTCAGAGTTAAGGTGACGCTAAAATGTGGCAGGATCGCTGCTGATAAACTGCGTGAAAGTGGTAGAGTAGGGTAGATGACTTGTGAAAGGAGCATGCGCCTTAAAATCCAGTCACTCTGAGCTTGAACAGGCATTTAATAAAATGGCCACAATGGGCTTTACCGCACGAGGCAGATTTCAAGGCCTCGGGGATCGATGATCCGCGTAGGGAAGGTGAAGTTGGCTGAACTCTTTGCTTACTAGCGCGCAGTTTTTCTGCAAGGATATGCGGTAAGTATTTAAATACATGATTATTCGCCGTGCACTAAGCCTTTTTCTCTTCTTATTTTAGGTATTAATTGTGTTACTTCTTGGCGAATCCATGAATTTTTACAGGCCACGTCTCCAGTTTTACTCGGAATAAAGTTTAGTACGCAAAATTGGCAAGCAAATTTAAATTTATTCCGCTGATCATTAACATCTTTCCCAAAAATTTATCTAAGGCAAGTTTGAGATCATAAAGAATTGACTCATCATTAGCTCCGGTAAAAGATTTATGTCCTCCTGTTTCGAGTAGCTGAGATATCTGCACGTATTCTGCATGCGCAAAATTTCAAGATTATGATCTTTCAACTTTCAACTGTAACCTCAATATCACAGAGTGATCTGCCATAAACACAAGGTTTAATATACAGGATATGTTCCCTGCACTCTAGTTTTAATATTAACTGCTCTTGCATAACTCGCCGTTATGTTTTTCTTTCCATTTGCCTCAAGTATTCGTCTCTGAACAAAAATGAAAGAAAGATGCTGTTTAAGGCAAGTTAAGCCGAACCAGAAACAAAACTTATTAAATATGAAAAGTCTTGCAGTGACTGAGACCATAAAACCCTTACCATGAGCAGCAATTTAGAGGGAAAGATCATGCTTTTCTCTAAGCTACGTCCTTCTCGTGCTACTGCATGATGCTTCCCTTTTTATTTATTTATTTATTTATTTATTTATTTATTTATTTGAATAATGCCAGTCTCTGGTTGAGACCTTAGCAGGTGGGCGTTAAATGTATCATAGCGAAGGATAACAAAAATAAAAGCGGCTTTGCAAAAGATAATTATAAACTAGACAATTCATAACACAGAAAAACTGGAAAGAAATTGACAGATTTGCACAAGTAACTGAAAGAAAAAACGTGCTAGTTCAAAAAAATAAGCATTAACGTGTGCACAACACGTGTACTGAAATAGACAAAAAGGAAGCATACCGAGAGCATGGGGAGCCAGCTCAGAGCATCGCGAAGACCAATTTTGTACCGTCAAGATGGATGTCTTAACACACTACAGAAACGCGCACCATGTTGAAAAGTACCTCCTTTCATTGATCTCTCGGTGCTGTCATTTCTTGCGAACAATTTAAGGGGCACGGCTAATGTCATGGCACACCATGTAATCATCGCATACGCAGTCAGTAAAAACGCATTGCGAGCCGCTACGATTTCTTGATGTTCGTACTATTGTTTTCTCGACAAATCCATATCTATCGTACAGTATGCTTATCCGACGCCCTTCGAAGGCTTTTATCGGCGTAGTCTTTTTTAATGCGAAAGCATTTCTAGGCTATGTCGGTGGTTTCGTGTCCGCAAAATGTGTCCTCAGCAGTTATGGCGTTCTAAGATGAGATAGCACCTAACGAATGGTTGTAATCAATGCAGGACGATATGAGGATGATGCGCAAGAAAGTTGATGACAGTCGCAAGATTAGTTAATTAATTAGAGCCAAAAATGTCACAAATGTAGAGAATTGTTGTAAACATAGCGAATGGTTGTGAAAACAAGTAGATGGACGGGAACGAACCATGGTGCCAAATTTCAAAACGAATCGTGGCGCCAAATTTGAAAATCAAATTTGGCGATTTAAATGAAAGGTGGGTATAATCCGAGAAAATGTGATTAATTAAGGCAATTGATTACAGCATTTGGGAATGTTGATGAATTAACATCGAACCTCGCATTCAATAGAGGCAGTCAGCCAATCGATAACTAAACAATCAGTCGTTAAGGCAAACAGGGGAAAAGAGAATCAAAGAGGGGCAAAGAGTGTGGAGGAGGCGTCAATGCTTTCGCATTCCTGCAATGCGGGTTGCCGCAGTGGTCTCTAACGTTTTTAATTGTTGGTTTGTTTACATCCGCCTGGAAGAGAGAGAGAGATAGTCCCTAATATGCGTTACTGCCATCCACCTGCATTTACCATGCATTAAACCTTTTTTTAAGCATGCGAATGTTTTACCAAGTTCCAAAATGTGCAATGTGCTGGCGCTTAACTTATGTCGCGTGCATGCCTTCCTGTACGGTGTAGCACGCGGAGTTGCGCACACCAGGCGTCCCCGCCGCAATTATGGCGCGTCTGGCTAATGCAGAGATAATGGCCGTGGGCCCGGTGGGCCCTGCAGCCAGAGAGCTGCGAGTTACGAAAGAAGGATTTGCCGCCGATATCGATTTATTGCATAATGAGCTCCACTCTGCGCCTAAAACGAATGGGAGCCTGACTCAAGCCTACCATGTCCGGCAAGTGACGTAACTGGTCGCAATCCAAGAACACGTTGTTAGTGTCGGGAGAACTCTACGCATATCGTAATTCTTATCGTTAGCAGGGCCGAAAATGTAGGGAGAAGTTGAATGAGGTGATTATGCACTTTAAGTGAAATGCAGTGATCATGTCGCTTTCCATAAGAAAAACTAGTATGGCTGTACGAAGAGCCGAGAGGAAAAAGAAAAATGGGCAGCTAATGAAGCTGGATAGGAGACATCCTAGCGCGGCCTATACTTGAAATAGTTAGAGTTGTATTTCAATTTCATTTTAGGTTCTTAATATTTTTGTTTTTAGCTGCCTGAGTTGGAGCTGCGGTGTTTTGTGGTGCATCAACGGGAAACTGTGCAAGTCATAATCACACGAAACACAAGCTTCGTGGCAAAACATTGTCACTGCTTTTGATATTTAGGATGCGAGATAACAGCCTTTACATATTCTCCCATTAACAGTTCGCTTTGAGTAGAACTAGCCGGATCAGGGGCGAGCATACTCAGGCACAACAACTGTAATGTGACTATACTGAAACAGTTTACATGCAACTAGCGTGCAAGGTGTTTGCTACTCGAGCCACATAAAAGTCCAGCATGCGCTTTGTCTTTTTTTCTGTACTCTGGCACGCATGTTTTATCCCTAAACTAATACTCTGCCGCATCGACGTTCCCGCGCTTGATCTTGGGGTCAATGACATTCTTAAAAAAGGGGACGATGATGCTGTGCAGCGCATGCTTTATGACTAGACCATGTCATGAAAAAAAAATCAGACGCTAAGCATAATTGAAATAATAGAAGAATAGAAGTGTATAGTATGCAAGCGAGAAAAACTTTAAAAGAACGTACCAGCTTCAGCTTCAGAGCAGCTATTAGAGTGCACTCGTTGCAGGCAGACGCTCTAAAAAGCTAAGCGCTTAGAAATGGCTGCCAGATCAATACAGGCGAACTTCTACTCGTACTCAGCATTTCCTTAAGATAATGATAGCTTGAAAGTTTCGATAAGCCTTGAAGGAAAGCAGGGCCCACTTCACCCGTTAGGTTCAGCAAGAGTTGCGAAGAGGAGGCTATTTGGCGGTCGTCCGAAAAGTTAAGCAGCTGTGCATGCTGTAACAAGCGGAGTTTCCTTGCGGGTTTACCCGCAGAACCACGTGAATTCACGCAGGGAGTTGGCTAGACTAACTCCATGAAGTTCGTTAGCGACAGCAAGCTACTATCGCGATTTAGTGGTTAGTAGAGATTAAAAAGGTGTGTTGTAATCTGACAGCGAAAGAATTGATGAGAACTGCTGCATGGCCTTCCGCGGTGCAGCAGTTCTAATGTACACCTTGGAATCGCCTTGGCGCTTGAAAATCTGTTCACACAGAAACTGCTGACAGGTAATTTTTCGGCGGAATTTCGGGGTTCACTGTATTTTTTTTCTCGCTGATGGGTGGTCCTCTTCACGATCTGTAACCCAGCCTCCGAAATAAGCAAGAAGAAACGCGGTTCCGGGGCTGCGAGTAATTGAATTATACCACAAAAAATGCCGCGGCAACAAGGAGATGCCCAACAAAGAGAAGGGTAGGAATTTCGTTGTCGTGGCGAAGCTCCCCGCGAGTGAAACACGTCGACTTGGGAAGAGCTGAATCAGCTCGAGCAGGGACCGTGAAATTGGCCCTGGCTGTAACAAGGGCAAACGTTTGCACAACTCCTGCGCCCCGGACAGGAACAAGAAAAATACATGTGGGAGGATGAAAAACTAAAAGTGAACTAGCCTTTTTTGGTGGGAGACGCCGAAGCCGGAAAAAAAAGGGGTAATGTACAAAAACGAGACATAGGCGACATATATGTGCCTTGACACGCAAGAAGAGGCAGATGGAAGCAGCGCAATAGCCGCAGCCGCTGAACTCCATCTAGCCGTTGGCAATCAACATGGCGGCGTCGTTTGGGACGCCGGGGAAAGCACGGAGTCCCTCGCAGCGTACACAGAGGTACAACCGCGGCAGGCTTTGGCGTTGCCTGGCAGACACAGAGGGTTTCTGCGAAAGGTGTGCGCTATGAGAACGGTGTCGCAGAACAAATAAAAGTATGGCTATAAGCGAACTGAAAGGTGCTTTGCGCAGTTACCGAAGCGCTGATATTTTGTGAACATAAACTTATTCGTGCTCGTGCATTATTTTTTGTGAAGCACCGCTCATTGAACTGTCCCCAGGGTTATGCAGATACCCCAAATGGTAAATAACAAATCAACGAAAGATAAACACGCACGGTGTGAATCTCGCGGCTTCGTGCAAAATGCTCAGGCTACAGGAAGCAGGCGGCGTGGTTGGTTTCGGCAAGTTTATTTAGGCTACACCACGCAATACACAGAAAGCCCGTGTACTGTACGATGTCCGTGCACGTTAAAGAATTCCAGGTGGTCGAAATTTCCGGAGCCCTGCACTACGGCGTCCCTCATAGCCTGAGTCGCTTTGCGACATTAAACTTCCATAAACTAAACCAAACTTTCTTTCTGAGTAGCTTGCTTTTGTTTCCAACTTCATCTCTGAAAATTTCACTCGGCACTGTCGTGAGTTTTTCTGCTAAAAGGGTTAAACAGGAAGGTAACAAGTCAGACTTGCCATGCGATAATACGAGAAAGGCATGAACACGTGTAAAGTTATCAAAAGAAATTTGGGAAGCTTTCTACACTTTCTGTTTAGTAAAACCTTGTTCTTTTACGAATGTAAAGTGCATTTATTCATTTGCGAAAACGCATTATGAGGTAGTCAGACACAATGGGAGCAGAACCGCGGAACGTGCTCGAAAAAGGCCCAGAATACTTTAAACACAAATTGTTTTAAAAAGAACGAAGCGTAAGAATAAGATAAAAAATATTCGCGAAAGCCTGATTTCAGGCAATGCCGCTGGCTCCTACATAGCTGTACAGCTTAAATATGAGTCACAAAAAAAAGGAGACCTTGAACTCGTTATCCGAAATTAATTAGCGGCAGCGGGAGAACTTCTAACGATACCCAAAAAGTATCGATGGCGAAAGCGCATGCTGTGGGGCTTAACTGGAGCTTAGGACTTGCACAGGCGCGGCTTTCAACGTAATGCCACGTCACAGAGATTAGCCTTGAAAACATTCTTCTCTGGCGCTCCAGAGAGCCTTTTTATATGACGGCGAAAAGGCACCAACCTAATTATTTTCTCTGTCTAATTCTAGTGAAAATGTGTCTAGTTCCCGTTTAAAGTTTTAAATAGAGCTATGTTCTCCATTTTTGCGCCTTGCGGGAGCAGTGGTCTGCCGGCTGCTGCTGTTCTGTAACGTGAGGCGATGCGCGAAGCTTTGCTGTTGTCTTTTTTTACCAGGTTCTGGACAAATTAAAAGTAAACATTCAGGGCATTAAAAATGAGAACAGTTAACCAGCCGGCAAGAGGGCCACGTAGCTAATGAAGAGATAAATACGTTGATGCAACACACTCAACACACATCGGCACACAAGCGCAATGATCTTTTATAAGACATAACACGCTCTGTTAACAAAGTCGTGCGGCATATCTTAGCAAGATGAAAATGCTTGATTCGGTAATGAAGCCCTTACAGCGGTAACATACAACGTGCAAACTAAATAATAAATTTTGCATTGCGCCTTTAGCGGCACCCGCTTCGTGTCTCAGTTGCTTGTAAAGAAAGGAACAAGTGAATACTTGTTATTATTTATAGTAACACTATTACTGTGGAAGAAAGCACGAGCACTGGGCTTGAAAACAGTTCGAAAAATAAAACATGGCGCAACGCGGCGTTGCATGAAATCAAAAGGAAACATGATACACAGCGAACACGTATGCGTTAAGTGCAGTGAATTAACTTCTGCCACGGTGTGAAGACTTTTTGGTATTACTTCGGTACGTCGCTATTATTACAGCTGAGTAAGTAGCTTAGTTTCCTAGCAAATTTGGGATAAAATTTTTTATTTTAAAGTTGTCGAGGATACTAGAAAAGTTAGTTTGAGCAATTTTCTTCTTACAATCTGTTGGATTTGAAGAAAATAAAAGAAGACGTGCGTCTTCAGCCGCTCGCATGTCGTGAGATAAGTTCTTTCAAACGAGTAGCTGATCAACGAATTTAATTACTGGCCTAGTACGCTGCCGTTAAAAAAAAAATCAGGTCAGCGATGTACCCGCTGATAGTGACAGAAAAAATAGGAAAAGTTTGCTCTGCCTTTGGCTCAAGGTAGCCGAAGAGTGAAATATTTTGAGCAGGTAGCGGTGTTCACGCCATTCATTGGTTTTGCAGGCGCTATCTAAAACAGTGGGAGTAGCGGTTCGCTATTGCGATAGGTTGTCTTGTGATGCCAAAAGGAGTGTGATGCCAAGAGAGATAGGAGTGGAACCGGCCGCTGGCGTGAACATCACCCCCAACTCATGTGTCGCTGCCCGGTCACTTTTTTCAATGCCAGTGAGACGTTTCCAACCTAGACATCGCCATATTGCTTGCTGAACTGGTTTTTGCTCCTGGCACTACTAAGCGCTCTCTGTGCGTCGCCATATCGCTCCCCGGACTGCTGTGTGTACCTGACTCAAACGTTGTGTAAGCGCTGTGCACACAGTGAATGTGCGAGCAATATGACGTGAGAGGAGATCGGATATCACAGCTCGCGAGAAGATTGATACACGGATTTTTTTATAATTCTGGGCTTTCGTTTATACGTGAAAACTTGTCATTCTGTAATAATGGTAATAGGGAAATCGCTGAAATAAATGATTTTAGGACGCTCTGCAACTTCTTCCTCTAAATTTCGAAAGTTATTCAGTTAGAGTGAAGAAATATTGTCTTCAGTTACCTCATCACTGAACGGTGTACCTTGCGGCCTACTGTAATGCATAAATGCATCTTAAATCCTTGGATTAAGTAATGTAGTACATTCTGTATATCAGACGTTTGCTGCCATGATATATGTGTAGCATTTGTGTCTAAACTTGAAAAGTAGCAACCACCAGCCACTCGCATTTCGCTTTAGATGATTTTATAAGGCTTGGGTCTTGCAGTTGAAGCTTAAGGTATGTGTTGGAAGACGAATTAAAATCTGGTGTGAGCTACTTCCCGCGCGCGGCTCATCGGCTTGTTTAGACGACGGGAGTGCAACCCACAGTTTGAGGGAGAGCTCATAAGCGAAGAATGATACAATCAATTTTTAAAAATGGAAACAAAATTGCAATAAAAATGCAAAGAAAATGCAAGCAAAATACGAAATACGTAGGTAAGATCGCACGACCCTGGCACTAAAGACTTGCTAAAGCGTTCCGATGCCATACAAAACAGATTTGACGGAAAAAAAAACCCAGCGAAGGTACATAGTTCACAAAAGTTCAGCGTTAGCACTGAATGAAAAATATTATCACAGCACCTTCGCACTCGCAAAAGTTTGTTTCGAGGTACGCGGCGACGCGCCTCAGTAAGCTCACATTTATTCAAATGTTCTCACCTGCAAACAAGCGCGCAAAGCAAACGTGGCGCTCCTGATCCGCACTTCTCGCAATCTTCCAGGCCGCACCATGAGCATCCTTTTTTCCTCGAAAGCAAAGCTTCACCCCCAAAAGTATAAATTGGGCCGTGTAGAGACTGCGGCGGAATGGATGTTGACGCTAAAGTCTTAAAGACTTTTTTTTATTCATCGGTGCGTAGCGATGACCTCGTTCTTGCAGGGTCGAGGGCTCGCGTTGGGAGGCTCTATGCTTTTCAGGAGGCCCGAAAAGGCGATGAGCCAGGCGAGCAGTGTGCACGATACGCGCCGTTACCCTTTGTCCGTGATGCCCGATTTTTCCTTTATTTCCTGGCATCTCTGGTCAGGTCGATGAAAGTGTGGAAAGCCCTTCCCTTCGAAGCTTCCTCCGTATAGTCGTTTGCGCTTTTGTACGCTGCATTCTGTGATTTTTTGGTTCTTCGTCTTAAGAATACTTGTTCGTTTCAGAGTAGTTGTTTGACGTAGCTGTCTGTCATTCTTGCTCGTCGACAGTCAGATTCGTTTTTCCTTGGTCTGCCTTTTTTGCCCCTCTCCGTTATTCCATCTTTTTATTACATCATATCGCCGTGTTACGGCCGTATATTTTGCTCCAGCGTATTAAGTTCTATTGCTCATTTTGGAACTTCTTTCCGTTGCTTGAAAATTGAAAATTGGTTATTAGGGAAAAGAAATGGCGCAGTATCTGTCTCACATATCGGCGGACACCTGAACCGCGTCGCAATGGAAGGGCAAAGGATGGAGTGAAAGAAGAAAGGAGTTTCATAATTTTGTTTTGGTATTTGATTTTCCTGCTTTTCATTTTCTTGTAATTGGTTGTCAAAAATAAGAATACATATAAATATGATAGATGGAATAAAATCATTATACCAACGTTTGTTATAGTTCCGATGGCGTTTGTGCACATTAGTTATCCGTTGCGAAGAAGTGGGCGCAACAACCTTGGTCAAGCTGATCAAGCAGCAGCGGATTTGTTTCCGTATTGAAAGAAATATTTTACAAAATTAAACTCAAATGAATTGATTGATGAAAGCTACTCAAAAGCAGAAAATATTTGAGTGCGGCATTGTTGCATGTTTCCGTTTTTTTTCGAAGTGTTTTTGTCTGTGCAAAAAGTAAAAAGAAATTACGAGCCTTTCCTAAGTTTGGTATTTATTACCATGCATTTGATTTTGTACCAAGCTGTTTTGATTTTTCTTTTTTTTTCCAGTGAAGGTGTTTAAAATGAAATTATTGTTTGTGGCGGCCTTCATTGTTTTACAACTTTGGCGAATCAGTTCTATTTTCTTTTCCTGAGTTGTTGCTTGCTCAAGTGTCAAATCAAGTGTCGATTGCTGTCAGCTCTCAGGATACGAATGCGCTGACGATAGCTCACGTTAAATGTTCCACCCCTGGGGCCGAGAGAGGATCGGAACCTTCTGTTTGACTGTTCAACGCCCTGTTCTTCCGAATGATTCGAAATACGCCCTGTTGTATGGATTCCGCGTTTCTGTTCTTTGCGAAGAGCAGAAAACGATTGCAGGGGAAATTGCGCCCCCGTTTTGCTTTCGGGAAGGTTGCGAAAGGAGGGATAAATTAGGTCACCTGCGTTACGGTCACAGCGGCGCTTTCAATGAGCCGTCTTTGCGCCTAGAAGCCTGCGTGCAATGCTCCCTGGATGTTGTGCTTCCTGAACGATGCGATGTTCTCTGCGGGCGAGGCTGTGAATGTCCTTAAGCTTTACTTCACGCTCGTCCTTAAGCTTTACATTTTTGTCGCGAACAGTGTTGTCACCTCGAGGCTGGATGCTGCGCTGTCTGCGCAGGCATGAACGCTGCAACGCTTCTATGCTTGCATATTGTTCTGCGTTAGTAGCGCGGGCTCATTCAAAAAAGGCTTCATTTTTACAATAATAGTCATTGTGGAAGAGAGCGCTTCGAAAGTACGGTACGAGGCTAGACTATTTGTGTTTCATGCCACTGGCAGCCATTTCCCTTAGCTGTAATACTAAACTGGCTATCGATGGCGTGAAATGACGCTAGAGCTATGCCGGGCAAACAGTACCGAGCATGTTATTTGCGATTATCGGAGTGTAAAGACACGATTTACTGGTTAAGAAAAGGTTGGCCTTTTATTTGAACGATTTTATTTTATTTATTAGGCTAGAAATTAAGGACGCTCATTTCCAGGTCTGGAGAGGCAACTGAAACTAAAGGGCCGCTGTAGCAATGTACTAGATTAAATTCCTTTTCGGAAGCGCTACGAGTAAGGAAGGGGGAGGGGGGGGGGGGGGGCAAAGGCAACAGGAGTCGAGAGTAAAAAACTAGCTGGTGGTTGAAGCGTTAGAGTTCGAGCTTTATTCCAGGCATTTACGAACTGCATATTTAGGAGATAAGCACTTATTAACTGTACTTGTTCTGCACCGAAGCTATGCCAGCCGCATGTCACAGGGCTGCCAGAATGAAGCAGTGTAATCGTTCTTGAATGCTTTACGGTCGGTGCTTCCTCAATGGGTAGCAAGGCTGGCTTACTGCGGGTGGTCATTGCGATAGGTCGCCATAAACGACGCACTTCTGCAGTCTACAGTGCCTAGAAGCATTGTAGCTTCTCATAAAATTTCCTTGGTTTGGTGCAGAAGCGTTTAGGCGTCGTGCATGGTAAGTAGTTAGGTTTGCATTCACGACTACACATAAACGTTGTCGAAGCCTGGTGTGTTATGTGGGATTGAAAGGGCCGAAGCTGCAGGTTGACCATACGAAAGGTGGCGGGGAGAGTGGTTTCGTGTAAATAAATTGGCTAAGCGAATAATAATTAATTATTTCTTCAGACTTCAGCCTCGCATAAGGCTACCACAGGAGGCGATAAAAATGCAGAGCCACATTATTACTATTCGCAGCTAATGAGATAATGTGATAGCATGAGGAAACGCACCGGAAAAAAAGGAGCTACTCATCGCAGAACCTAAAAGTTCTTTCAATCACAGAGCGCGAGTAAGGGAAGGTAGAGAGCTTCAAATTTATATTGTACGCACAACAAAAAGTTGTATTTGAACAAAACAGCTCAAGGAGTGATGGTTTCAATGTTTATTTAGTGGTAGCTTCTTAATGATCATGGTTCACAAAACTTAAAATAGTTGCCGCGTGACTGACATTACAAAACTTCAATTGGTTTATGAGTGTTTATCGTCCCAAAGCGATTCGGGCTATGAGGGACGCCGTAGTGAAGGGCTCTGGAAGTTTAGACCACCTGGGCTTCTTTAGCGTGCACTGACATCGCACAATACACGGGCCTCTAGAATTTCGCCTCTATCGAAATTCGACCGCCGCGGCCGGAATCGAATCCGCGTCTTTCAGTTCAGCAGCCGAGGGCCATAACCACCAAGCCACCGCGGCAGCATGCGAAGCATTAATTAACATGTGCAATAGCTTGAAATATCAAATGCGACGACGTAATGAACCTTGTGTGAGCTTTAAATCATACCGATGAGAAGGAGAAAATTGTAGCGGTGAAATATAAAGCGGACAGCCTTTTTTTGAACCAATTCGACCGACTAGGGTTCTTTGAACTCGAAAGCTGAACGAAATCTTGTTTGATCTGGGACAATAATATTAAAGCTCATAAATGAACCAAAAGGAAAAAAGCACACTGAAGACGACGTTTCTTTTTTTGTGATCAAAGTGAACTGCAACGTCGCCTGCACGGAGCCGAAACGTCGTTTTTTGTTTGTTGCTTTTCTTTTTTGTCGGCGTCTATTTTTAAGTTTGAACTATGGCTCTTTAGAGGGCCAGTGCGGCATTTTCTCTTACTTATCTGATTTTACTCACAGTTTGCTGTTTTCTGATCCTCTGTGCCAAGTTTCGCAGAGGTGCAGTGTTTTGTTGCAGCACAAATGAATTTTAAAATTTTCCACTTCGCGGTCTAAGCCGAGAATATTTCTACGGGAAACGATGCATATGTGGCGTGACTGGTCACTCGGTTGTCAATATTCGCTCTGTGTCTGCTGAAGGAGATAAGTTCGAGCTGGCTTTTGATCATTTCCGACATACAATGACCCAAGCTCTCACTTACAGTCGCCAGCTTATCCAATCAACGCGCACACGGTAGGTTTTGTGACAGTACCCGTGACGTCATAAGACAGTCTGTCGTGACGTGATTGTTTGGCCGTTTTCTGGTTTTTTATCAGTTTAAATACTTCTACTTGGCATCTTGAAAAACGGTTTTTCGTGCCGAAGTGAGGGCACTTTAAAGGAATGGGATGTGATTATCAACTGAAAATACTAAAAAAGAACTGCCAAAGTTCGCCTTTTAGCGTGCATTCACATCGTACAAAACTCAAGCGTTTTCTCATTTCTCGTCAATAGAATTGAAGGCTCCTTTGATCAGCGAATTTCGTTCCAGAAATTTTTTGCACGCTTTCTTTTCCACCGTAAATCACGAAACTAAAGGGGCACTCACTTTCAAATTCCGGGTGCGCGGCGGTAACGCAATTTGCATCGAAAGTCAGCCAGAACAATGCGGCCTCAGTTGCCTCGAGGTGTCCCCGAAGTTTACAAAGGAAAGGCGAGTCTGCTTTAAGGGGCTTACACTTTGATTTATTTTCCCCCCTTGTGAAATTTGTGACTGCGCGACAAGAAGCGAAGCTTAAGCTGACAGCCGCAGTGTTTCCAAATCCTCGGTCGTATATTAAAATGCCGCTGACCCAGAAAAATCTCTGCCAACATAGCCAGTCTCGAGCGAGGACACTTGACGTCGTCCTCTGAGAGAGATTCCCTCTCGTTAGATTACTTTCACTCTTAAACTACGATGGTCCTTGAGCAAACAAGACAAAGCTGTTATTTTTTTGCCGGCGCAGCCAAGTGGTGCACTGTTTCTAGGTAAATAATTTTTAAAGTTGCCACTTTTGTCGCCACAGCCACCATGTGTCCATTCGTAGCATGATGTTTTGTTAATGGGGACAAACCTGCATCTGTTTGCGTCGCGTACATATTCGAACGAAGGACGCACTACGTAGGAGTGGTAGGGGAGGGCATGCTCTTTCCGATTTCAGAAACAATGAGCTCTGCTCTCCCCCACACCACCCTCGCTTTCCTCTTGCCTTTACCTTATTGCTCTTTTCTTAAGAGGCACTTGGCTTAAAGAGAGCATGAAAGGGTATTTACTGAGGTTAAAAAAGTGCACGAGTGGTCTGTATTCCTTTACTCGTCACCGGACTGCGAATGGTTTAAAGCTGCCTTTATTAACATCGGATACATCGGTGATTAGGAATAACGTATCTATCCTCCCCCGTTACACATACACGCCGACGCGCGAGAAAAAATAAAGAAAAAAGGTCGGGACTTCACCCCACCGCGCCGTATTTCTCCCATGTTAATTCGGCACGCCCATTGAGAAGGACCAGCCAGACTGGCCACTCACGTCATCGTGGAGCGGCGGCTAAAACACGCGCTAAGGTGTCGCCCTAATCGGCTGCGAGTAGCAATTTTTAAAAATTATTTGTGAGTTATACGGTCCACGCAGAGCTTTTAAATTTGACCCGGACTACTCTACGGATTTGCTGCCTGAGAATATGACCATAGAAATTATTTCAGGGTCCTCTTTATTACGACACTCACTAGCAAGGGCTGACAGAAAATACAAGGCCGAGCATGGGAGTCATTCACGGAAGCGACGTGAGTGCGAGTCATCTTTGTCGTCATCACCAGTCCAACAACATCCACAACAGGGCAAAAGCCTCCTCCACTGATCTCCGATTAACTGTGCCCTGTGACAGTTGTGGCTACTTTATCCCCGCAAAGTTCCTGGTCTCATCTATCCTCTTGACCCTCTGCCGTCCACTGCTACGTTTGCTTTCCATTAGAATCCACTGCGTTACCCTTAAAAACCACTGATTATTTTCCCTTCGCATCTCACAAGCCCAGGACATCACCAGTCACTCTTTGTTTGAACTATGACGTCATTAACTCTTGTTTTTTTCAAGACCCACTCGACTCTCTTCCTGCCTCTTAATGTACACCAATATCATTTTACTTTCCATAGCTGGATGCGTTGTCCTCACTTTAAGTTCGAACCTTTTGAAAGCCAGCAGTGAAAGAAATCAATTTTGGTGAGAAGGACATGCCGATGGACACGCAGGCTCAGCCAGTGCGTCTGCGCTGCATAGTTTTCTTCCTGATTTAAACGCCCTCCTTGAATATGCGCATAAAATTTCAAACCAAGCGTGAATTTAGTAGTAGTAGTAGTAAGTGGTTTTTATTTTTATTATTATTTATTAAAAACGACTTACTACTACAACTACATTCACGATAGGTTAGAAATTTTGTGCACATATTCAAAGAAACATGGCGTTTAATTCAGGAAGGAAAGTATGCAGAGCAGACGCGCTGGCTGAGCTTGCGTGTCCATCGGCATGTCCTTCTCACCCACACGTCGCTTTCGCTCAACCCTTGTTGCCGTTCTCATCCTGTTGTGCGGCACGAATATGGTAATCAAATTACGGAACTCCAGCGAAAAACCAATTAACCGTTGCACCGTCGGACCGCTCCCTCGTACCGAAACAAAGCATAAAAAAAAGAATTGGATCGGTACGAAAAACTCCAGAACTGCGGAGCGCGCGCACGCGGACTGCGTCAATTTGGCCGCTGCCAACTTAATCATGACCTGTTTTATTCACGATGTGCTGAGGCGAGCATATTTAAGCACGACTGGAAAGTGCTTCCGCAGCTGAAAGTGGCTTAGGTCACGTGGCAGAAGCGCAAAACATAATGACTGAATACTTCAACAAGCAGGCCTGACTAGAAAGAGAGAAACTTTTATGGGAAGAAGATATTTCCGACTTTTTATCTTTTTTCTAAAAAGGATCATAACGAAAGTGCGGCTTTCACTCCGGAGTTCTTATTAATGTACCCTAAATGCGCTAGAAGGTGCATTTGAAGACAGAAATCTATGCTTGCGGTGTACACAGTATTAATCCGCCCGCGCTTTCTTTCGCTGATCTAGCTGCGTCAAAAAGTTGGAGGGTTTTGGTAAAACAAAACAAAACGTAGGCAGACCGGTAGTAGTGATCACAAATTTGCTTGGCACTGCATTTTTTTTTGCAGCGAAGCTAGCGAGGAGAGTCATAGTTTTTGTTTTATGCCCACCCGTATGCCGGACTGTCGGTGAAAACATTGGCCCCTTCATTTCCGGGTTTTATTTTTTTTCCGGAATCTGGCACGGTAAAAATCGGGCGATGTTTTTTTTAACTAAATTTGCGTGAAAATTGGGTTATTCAGAAAAAAAAAGCTTCATCATTCGGGGGTTTTTAAGAGCGCTCGCTTCTGTGCGGGACGTAAAAGGCTTCATTTTTGGCTTATCTTTTCTCATATACAACATGGAAATGATAGATGTTACTAAAAACCTTGCAGAATCACATATTTTTTGTTCGCTAGTTTAACATAATTATTTTCAGCGTCTATTGCCATCTCCCTGCGCAACACTTCCGCGTCGATGCAAGGCCCAGCCTTTGTAAATTACGTTTGTTCACCAACCAAAGCGGCCATTTTAAACGCACAAAACCCTTGGAGCGGGACGTCGTTAGCATGGATTCGATAGTTAGCGCTTGATTAAATCACGCCAACATGACTTAGCGAGTCACTTCTGTAACGTACTTTTCGAAATTATCGTCAAGTGCGACCGCCGCGGTGGCTCAGTGGTTATGGCAGCTGCTGGCCCGAAAGACGCCGGTTCGATTCGGTCGCGGCGGTCGCATTTCGATGGAGGCGAAATTCTAGAGGCCCGTGTACTGTGCGATGTAAGTGCACGTTAATGAACCCCAGGTAGTCAGAATTTGCGGAGCCCTTCACTACGGCGTCCCTCATAGCCCGAGTCGCTTCGGGACGTTAAACTCCAGAAACCAACCAACCAAACCAACCAACCATCCTCAAGTGGAACCACGTCACAAACTCCAGCGTTAAAAGAGGTTTAAATGCACCGGGTAACCGAAAACACCTGGTTTAAATGTGTTTTCACCTATGCGCACTGGAAAAATACGTCTTCTAAAAGGCACATATTTGGGTGGGAATTGGGTTTAACCTGATCCTTTAGAAATATGTTCGGGAGGCAAGAATCGGGTAAAATATGGAAACGAAGGTCCCTACAACACAATCCACATCTTGATCTCTGTCTAGGCTAACGCCAATCTTGCCAGACATGGGGCGTGTGTGGCACTGATAACTTGATATCATGCTCTAAGACAAATAGACGCTAGCGTAATGGGGCCAGCTCTGCTAAGCTGTTGACACGTGAGAGCCGTTTATGGCTTCCCGGCACCCGAAAACTACTCCTTGCTCATGCTGCTCTTAAGTGCGACTCCGCTTCTATAAGCAGCGAAACATCAAGATGAAGATTTGTTTATCGTTGTTTATTGATTATTTTATCTTTGGTGGGCAGTTTCGTGCTAAACTACGTCATTTCTTTTTTTTTTTTCATTTTACCTCGTACACCCCTACCCCCTCCTTTTCTCATTTCCTTAGGAGAATGATACATAGCTGAATCCGCACAGCTCGTAATGTTCAATGACGAGTGAGCTTGGCCTACGCACTTGTCTAGATCTAGCCTTATCGGCACAGTCGCTGAGTAAGTAGTTGCTTCCCCCCCCCCCCCCAGTGTTATTAATATTTAATGTTCTACGACACGCGAGAGAATGAGCGGGCGACCGTTCCGCTTACAGTGTGAATGATAGACACGGGGAGAAAGCACTGAACACGGAAAGGTGGGAAAGCTAGTGAGCGCACAAATCCACTGGAAAAATAAAAAAAAAATATGCCTGCACGCAGGAAGCACCCGTGAACTGCGAGGAGGTGTGCTTCTCAGATGAAGCAATTCGTTGCATTTCGCTTGGTGGTCAATACCGCGCGCTCGACTCATCCGACCTTTTTCAGCACGCACGTAGGAATAAACAGGAATTGTATTGTGCAATTTCTTTCTTGCGTGCGCACGTAAACAGTGTGTTTAGGCAGCTCTCCTTTGATTGCATTTAGCTGTTGAGTGCAGCAGATGTTGCTTGCTTTTCTTTTCTTGTGTTTATTTATTTAATTATTCAAATACCCTAAATGCCCTCCTGGGAGGGTAGTACATAGGGGGGGGGGGTGCCTGCCTGCAAAGAACAAAGTACTTTATCACCGTAGCTCTGAAGAGGCAGTGGTACGGGAAAAGCCAATTTCTTCGAAACCTCGTGTTTTCCGTCGAAGCGACTTTTATTGCGTCATTGGCAGGAGCCGGGCCAAGGAAGAAGGAGCCGGGCCAAGGAAGAAGGAGCGATCCTATATTTCCCCCAAACAAGATTTTCGCCATTCTGGCTCTTCAGGGAAGAACTACTTCAGGAGAAAGGAAATAAATAAAAATTTGGAACGCGGAGGGCCGAATAAGCCGCAGTCAGTGACATGGAGGCCCTTGTGACAGAAAATATACAAAGAAAGCACCCGCAATACAAGTAAGTGCTTACTTGCTTGCTCACGCGTACTCAAGTCTGGAGTTCAAGAGACGTAGGTCATGGGCTTCGATTTTACTTTTTCCTGCTTTCGGTTCGTGTAAATGTGAACTGAGCTGTATCGCTTTCCTCCCGTCAGTTCTTATTCTATTTTTATTCATTTATATTTTATTTTTCGTCTGCTGACGTTTTGACTGTCAGGGTAGTGTGACAACCTCCTAAAATTTAATTAGTTTCATATGCACTAACTAGCCTGCTTAAGAAACCATTTTTGTAGAATAATGAAACACGGAAGTTAGAACGCACTGGTACAGCTTTTTTTTCAGCCAAATTGTGAATGTTGACAAAAAAAGCTTTGCTCTACTTATATCGCCTGAGCAAGACATATTGTACCTTTACAGTTCTGTATACATTTAAATTAACACTTACTACAACTGCATCCAGCTTTTCCTCCACGTAAAATTTGATTATTTGGCTCTTTGTGACTCTCTTCACGTTCTTACAGTCGTCCACACATTTGTCTAGAACTCTCAAAAAGCGCACCGGTGAGTAAACCGATGTTATTTAATAGGCGATTTAATAGGGGTCTGGAGTTTTAAGTAACTTCTTATCGCGCATAGGCATTTCCAGGTGGTGTTTAAGTTCTCATGTCACTGAAATGTATATAAAACCTGCCAGGCAGCGGCGATTATCGCAAATGCACAATCGAGAGCCCTGTGCTAGCGCTCTAGAAGGTGTGGGGACGGTTGTATGACACGCAAAGAGGTTATTATTGCAGGAATATTTCGAGTTGTAAATTGATTATTTTTTTCGCAACTCGATCTAAATTCGGGACGTTGCTGATGATGTAGAAAGAATCATGAATTTTTATCAAAATGTACGGCTGTGCGCACTCCCTCCTCAGAGATCTGTCATTTAAAAAAAACATTTACAGGACAATCATGGAACCTGATGTGAGAAAGCTGCTGTGTAGCAGTTGGATTCACCCTCGAGGATTCATTTGAGGTTTTTACTCTTATGAATGTTTTTACTGGGTGGGTGGAGGTGGGGTGTGAAGGTGGCTTGTGGGTGCTGCTTCTGGAGGGCATCTGGCTTTCCCACTGCATCTTTGAATTCGATTTCCCCGTCTCTTTTTCGTTTTGCTGCTGCGTGGATTTCTAATAGGTGGAAGCCTTGTGGAAGGAGGAGGTAGGCAGTTTGGGGGTGGGTGGCGCTCCTGGAGGGCGAGGTGGAGACTTGGGTCGAGGGTGGTGGTAGGTGGGTGGGTAGCTCCCTAACTATGATGTTGGCGCGGGGAGGTGGCTGGAGGGGGGTACTTCTGGTGGGCACTTAGCTTTGCGACTGCATCTTTGCTATTTTGCTGTCGCTTTTACAGCGAGAGCTGTTATACAGAGCTCACCCTGGACCTTCGTGTAACAGTGGGCCGTATAATTTGGCACGTTACCCTCCGGTAGGTGCTCGTACGGGCACCTTCCGTGTCCGGAAAGAGACAGAGAGAGAGAGAAAGACGGGCCACGGCTTCTTCTCTCAAGGTGGCGGACCTTGAACTGCCACTTCAGACGAAATCCATGCTATAAAGGCCGTGCAGCAAGCAGTGAGTGTGTAGGAGGTGTCAGCACTCAGCGGCCGCCGCCTGCGCGTCCGATTTGCGACCAGTGACGACTCTTGTCGAATCTTTTAACTAAGCCGTAGCCTAAAAGCCCCCGCTACTGCGGGGGTTTCTAGCGGGTGGATGTCATGTGCAGGGTAAAGGTTGGTGGGTTGATAGCGAGTGGAGCTTCTGGAAGGTGAAGAGGGAGGAGGTGGATCGGGGGTGTCGATGGGTTGCCAGCCATTCGCCTAGCTAATGGGGTGCGGTAGAGTGGTGGCTGGTGGGTGGAGGATTCACTCACCGAGGCTTAATTCACACCGAAAATGCCGACATTTTCGCAAGGTGCCACTCTTAATGCTATTGCATAAAAAAGAAGTGCCTGACTTCATCGTAGTTTGTGTGTGAATAGGATATACGGTACTACTAATGCATTCTAGCTGATAAGAACTCCGTTTCTAATATAGGGTTCTAATCACCTCAATGTCTTTTTAAGCACTATCATCTTTTGTCAAAAGCATGTACGTACGTAGTTAATGCTAGAAAATCTAAAGTCTATTCCTGTCCAGTAGATGGTTCCGGTGACGTCGTGCTAGTTTTTTTTTTGGTCTTTTATGCTTCTTATGCTCAGCTGTTCACACATGTTTGAAGACGCGTTCTGTGTTTTTGTTCATGTTTTTGTGACTTTAAGATTCGCTTCCTTGTGTTTTCGGCGGGAGCAAATAACTTCGGTCAGATAAACTTGGACGACTCTGACATGACATATGAGTATACCACTTTATGCATTTCATTTTCGAAGAAAGAGAACTCCAGATTCAGCTCGACGGATACCTGATTCGAGCCCAGTTTTTTTGTCCTGCTCCAGCTGACCGACTCTCAAATCAGGCAGGTTGAGCTAAGAGCAAAAACGCATCGTCATTTCGATCTACATAAAGAAGAACGATGAAACTTACATAAGACTGCCTGCGGTACCTGTCAAAACAAAAACTTCGCTTCCAAAATTAGGATTGCACAGAAAAAGTAATCTCCAATGCGATTAATCATAATTTCTAGCTACGGGTTGACACAAAAGAGGGCTGCATGCCACTAACGCCTGCATAATGAAGCACTGCTCAGGACTGTGGTGTCGCACAGCCGCTATCGTTTCTCCTTGCGGCAATAGAGTTATGGAAATAGGGACTGCTTTTCTCAAATTTTTTACTGTGTGGGGTTTCTTTTTTTTTTTCTCCTCCGTGTTCTTGATAGTAATTCCACCCTCGTAAAAGATGTCGCACTGAAAAGCAAGAAAAAGACGTCTTTTCCGTCCTTGTTTCAGATAGTGGGAGTGAGTCCAGAGAGAACAGCCTAACCGGTTTGACGACAAGAAAATGCCCGCAGCCAGGCGAGACTGGTTACCTATAGTTGACTCCGCTAACGAGTTTTTCTTCCTTCATGCTGGGCTCTGTTGGACGGTACAACAAAACAAACAAAAAGCACTCCCCTCGTTCATGTTCGTGGCGAATTAGTTGTTGCGCAGTATCTCCGCGAAGTGATTGCTTCCAGGCGTCGCTCGTAATACGTGAGCTAAATTGTTTGCGCTAGAGGGTTATCCGCTCTGAGCAAATGGGGTTACCACGCAGACTCTCCGCGCGGTAAAGAATGCGCTTGGCGACAGGCGTTCCAGGCTTCCAAAATCGCAACTGTAGCCTTGACAGAAATGACAGTGAGTGGTAGCAAACTAAATTAAAAAAAAGAAAACTAGCGAAGAAGCACTTTTTTATTTTATATCGGCATTATTTCCTTCACTCGCAGAAAGTCTTTCGCATAAATTATTTTTTTTGCCCGATGATGCGCCGTAACCTTTGCAATGGGCTTCTAGCTCCGCTTTCTGGAATTCAGAGCGTTAGCTTGCTGCACTTTCTTGAGCACAGGGTCAGAGTGGACGCGATGCATTGAGCTCGTGCCACCCGTATATCAGGCCATTAAAAAGAAAGTACGTTAGGATTGCCCTTCGGGAGAAATCCCTAGTGTTACCGGATAAAGCTTTTAGTCGGGCGCGAGGCCGCTTCCAGAGGGCTGCCCGGCATTGCTGCTGTTCTCACTCGCTGAGAAACTCCCAGAGGGCTGCCCGGCATTGCTACTGTTCTCACTCGCCTAGAATGCGTGCCAAGCCAAAAATACGGAGGTGGTTGTTTCTTGCCGCAGAATCTCGTTTGGAGGATCACGCCGCCGAGCGCACCACAACGCTGTGGAATCGAGAAGACTGCGACGCCAGGAGAAAAGCCGATTGTCATTCATTAGAATTTCCAAGGCGCCAATAATTTATCGCCCCCAGCTTACTGAGCGTCTGTCTGCACTGCCGGAATAGTCCGCTTCTCTGGGTCACAGACATTGAGAACAATAAATAAAAAAGGAGTGGATAGAGAGGTTCTTCCTGGCTTTTTACTGAGCGATAAGCTTGGATTTGTTGTTGAGCAGTTTCATTTTTTTTCTTTTTAGTTTTATTTTACCTACCCTAGCAGCCAGTACTATGAGGCAAGGGTGAATATATATTGCCGTAAGGGCGGTTATTTACTAGTTCGCACCATTCAATTTGGGAGTCATAATTGGGCCGAGTCTTTTGCCTAGACTGTAATGCGCAGGTGTTATGTAGCTCAGGGTTTGTAAATGCGGCAACTGGAGGTTTCTACTTAGAAAAGTGCGATCAGGGCAGTAGGTATTCGAAAACTGTGCCACGCTTTGCCATCAAAATACTAAGATCGGAACTGTGCGCATTTTACATTAACTTTCACCTGCTTGTAAACGGTATCCTAGGATTGCAGATGCAGACATCGCATACGTATGAGGTGAGTCAGCATCGATTGATTTCTATTCGTGAGAAGCATGCTTTCAGGCTGGAAATAAGCTCGTTTGATCTTTAACTTTACCGATTTTAATTACCGTGCGTTCCTTTTTTTCTGTTGTTTTTTGCGTCAATATACGAGATGTCGGTGCCTGTAAATGGCGTCGGAGACCATTTACACTAGGGGCAAAAAAAAATGGCGAAAAATGAATGCCCCATAAGCTTGCAAGTCTCTCAACAAAAGAGCCCACCGGGACCAGCACACTGTTAAACGGGTAGTATTTCTTTTCTTTAGAAAGCTAATACGGTGTTGCTGAGTTAACGCGGGCTCAGCATCTCCTTACCATCAGTGGAGAGTCTCCAACTAAAGTTTTCTCCTTGTTTACCTCACCCGCCGCGGTGGCGCAGTGGTTAGGACGAAATGATACTTAGCCGGAGTACCCGGGCTCGAGCCCGGATGCGACAGCCGTGTTTCGATGGAGGCAAAACGCAACAGACGTCCGTATGCTATGGGATGTCATCATCGTCATCAGCCTGACTACGCCCACTGCAGGACAAAGGCTTTTCCTATATCTCTTCAATTAACACTGTCCTGTGCCAGCTGAGGCCACCCTATCCCTGCAAATTTCTTAATCCCATCCGCCCAAATAACTTCCTGGCACCCCCTGCTACGCTTCCCATCTCTTAGACTCCAGTCTGTTACCCTTAAGGACCATCGGTTATCTTGCCTTCACATTACATGCCTTGCTCAAGCCCATTTCTTACTTTTCATGTCGACTAGGTTGTCATTGACCCGTGTTTGACCCCTGACACACTCTGCCCTCTACCTGTCTCTTTGCGTTACACCTATCACTTTTCTTTGAATAGCTGGCTGCGCTGTCCTTAAGTATAACCCGTTCCGCTAGCCTCCCTCCACTACAGCACCTCGTTCGCTCTTTCTTGTTGCACTCCCATTGTCGTTCCTTCCCTCACGGCGCGGTTGATGTGCCCACCGAGAAGTGAGACAGTTACCGCACCATTTCCTTTCCTCAAAAACGACTAATTTAGCTCCCCCAACCGCTCTTCTACGAGCTCACAAGAGCCCTGTGGGACCACTGGTGGTCTCTCTCTTTGGCGGGCTTTTGTTGGTCCGCTGTGCACGGAAGGTCGCAGCCAGTGCTGGGCTTCTGAATATTAAGAGCGCCTTCATCGAAGGCAAGAAATAAATGATAACAAAGTTTTGTTTTTCTGTTTTGCCCACATGTACTACTTTTTTTTTCTCTCCCGGTGAAATTTCGAGCGTCGTTTGCCTCGCCAGGATTTTTTTTCCTTGTGCAGAAAGAGTAGGGTTATGAAAAGAAATGGGGCACTTACGTCATTGCATAACGCGCATGACAGGGCTAGCTTTAGGCACAGCCGGACAATCGTCGCTGTAAGGTGGCTGCGATGTGAGTGTAGGCCGATGGTTTTACGCGAGCGCCATCTCTCGTGACCCGCAACGCACCTCGCTAGCAAAGAGTAGCGGTGTGCGAATAGTACTTTTCAAGAACCGTCTGCAATACGAATTGAGTGTTTGTGAGATTATTCGCGACTTCTGCGAATATTCGTACAGAACGGATATTTATGAGAAACGGCTAGCTGCACCGCTGCAACTCATGGAGTTAAACCTGTAGCTGTCGAAAGACGCGACATTGATCTCTACTATGGGGCACGCAGCACGAAGTCAGTATATTATTTCTGTTATACCGGCATTTCAAGCGCCTCGGAAAATTACCTTGGGCTACTGACAATGACGGCGAACAAATTAGCGCCACATCTAAGTTGATGAGGAGGTCGAGAGTCATGGGTCATGGCCTCCGATATAAAGCACGAAGGCAGGGCTTGCTGAACCTGGATGAGCCCTGGAGCATTGAAGTATGTGCACCATGAACGTCGCCACTCCAACGGACAGCGACACGGCACTGAACGCGCACCCCACTCGCGGCAGCATGCCGTGCAACGTAGGCGGGTACTCTTTTTTTGAAACAGGCGTCGAAGAAAGCTACGGTATACCGATTCGAACTTTGTGCCTTATATACGAAAACTATTCGAACACTTGTGGTCGTATTCGATTCGCTTTGAATATTTTTGAATATACATCATTTTATTCTTACAGCGAATCGAATAGACTTCGATTCGATGTTCGAAAATATCGAATATCTACACATCCCTAGCAAAGACGATGCTCAGTGGAGATCTTGCCTTATTTGTGATGCACGACCACAAAGGGAACACATAACGCGGTATTGATGTGCGCGCGTGCATGAAATTTATTTTAAATGTTCTACTCTTTGGTAGCTATCATAAATTAATAAAGCCCTTCTGATGGTCACTACCAATATGGTTGCCGTTAGTGGCAACGGTGCTATTCCAGCCTTCGTCCGCACAGTTCCTGATCCGTGCTGTAAGAGCGAGAGGTCCAAAAAACATCTTCCCCACAGTCAACTCCCTCCTGAAAAACAAAAACAAAAAACAGCGCAGGAACTTAGACAAGCCTTGTCCCGGCTCCTGCGCTGTTGTGGTTCAAGTATGTACTAACTCGCTCAACTCGCCGTTTTCCTCCCTCTTGACAGTATGCCTGCCTTGGTTTCTGGACGCCGTCGCGGTCAAGGCCTCTATAGTTACTGCCTTTATCCGCTGCATTACGGTTTTAACTTTCCTGTTCTGATCTTTTCTTCAACACGTTCGGACTGCGTTCTCGCTGCGACGACTTTTCCAGTAAAACCTCGGCGCTCAATGAGACACGAGGCGAAGCTGGAATCCACTTCAGCCGCGAGATAGAACGTTACAAGGTATTAGGGACAGCGCTTAGCCAGTGCCGCTGTTTTTGAATATCCAAAGCCGTGAGCTATGTAGTGGCAGCCAACGGGAACTAACTAGAATAATAATAATAATAATAATAATAATAATAATAATAATAATAATAATAATAATAATAATAATAATAATAATAATAATAATAATAATAATATTAATAATAATAATAATAATAATAATAATAATAATAATAATAATAATAATAATAATAATAATAATAATAATAATAATAATAATAATAATAATAATATTATTATTATTATTATTATTATTATTATTATAATACTTGGTTTTGGGGGAAAGGAAATGGCGCAGTATTTGTCTCACATCTCGGCGGACACCTGAACCGCGCCGTAAGGGAAGGGATAAAGGAGGGAGTGAAAGAAGAAAGGAAGAGAGAGGTGCCGTAGTGGAGGGCTGCGGAATAATTTCGACCCCCTGGGGATCTTTAACGTGCACTGACATCGCACAGCACACGGGCGCCTTAGCGTTTTTCCTCCATAAAAACGCAGCCGCCGCGGTCGGGTTCGAACCCGGGAACTCCGGATCATTAGCCGAGCGCCCTAACCACTGAGCCACCGCGGCGGGTCTAACCAGAAGTGCTTGTTTCGTCTTCCTGGAGATGCGTTCTGTTGCGCTCACGAGCGGTGTCATCGGCGTGCTTCTGTGACGTTGCAACTCGGGAATTTTCAGCCTAATTAACAGCCCTCCGGAGGCTGGCAGCCACCGGAAAAATTTCGGCAGCGGAAATTCTTTGCTGAAGCTATCCCATTAGATTTTTGTGTTTTTGATTTTTATTCTCGAATGGCGGCTATTCATAGAAGCTAGAGCGAAGAACAGAAACTGGGAATGCGTATTAATTTAGATGAAAGCGGCCTGGACGATGACAACGTAGCCCACGCCGCACTCCTGTCTCGGACGAAGCGATGAATACATGTGCATTAAAATGAAATGAATACGCATTTGCCCGCAGAACACTTCGGTAATCATAAGCGATTATCAATTAATGACCAGTACACCTATGTGTACGTTTCTGCAAAAGTACATTACTGAGAGGAACGGAGAGTTTTGATCGCTGGGGTACGTTGCCACGCAAGAACCCGGCGTCTAGCTCGCTGGAAAAAATGTTTTATCGGTAGACGGGGGTGTACAATTTCCGTCGCGTTATTCCTTGAACGTGTCCGTTGAAGGGCTTTAGGACTTAATGAACTCTGAAAGAGGACACTGAAGTATTAAATGACCGGGATGGAAAGAAATGCCCTGTGCAACTATGCATCGAGAGTGCTTTGAGTGCCAATTAATGAGGTAATTCCTGAAGCTTAATCGAAATTCAAAATGAACGTTTAATTTTTATGTGGAACTACTAATTCAACATTAATTTCGCGTTACTGAATAAACTAATTAGCTTTAACCAAAAATGCACCAACAGTTGGCATCTTTTCTCGTTGTCGATCTGCTTTCAGTCTCGTTTTCAATTAGTTATCAAATATACTTTTATTTCAGTCTCAAGAAGCTGTTAATGCTGCAAAGAAAAGCGATCGCTCATATCGCCAGAGAAGAATTACGCTGCGCACTCGAACTGTTTCCACAGCACAATATTATACGTCTTAATGCCTTCGAACATCGTTTACTATATTACATTCGGTTTTCTTCATCAGCAGTACCTTATTTTCTTTTGTGCCTCGCCAAGCCCAAATCCACAGAGAGTTCTCTTAACCCGATCAAGTCAAACATAGGCGCTTGCATACATCCACACTAATTACGAGAATCGCTCCAGTTCCTGATACCTGATGCTTTGAAGAAATGCAACAGCGGCCTGACTGTCCTACCGTCTTTCCGAAAGGGCTTTGAGGTTCCATTTTCTGAACAGAGCCTATTAGTTTGTTCGGATTTGTATTCAGCTTTGTGGTAGCTTTCCTTTGCCGCCATGCTCTGCAGCGTTTGTTTGCTTTTATTGAAAGTGTGTTATTCAGTGCTTGTTCGCGAGCTGCCTTTATTCTCATCTCATTTTTGTTTTGTATTTTGTGTTTGGCCACACTCTCCGAGCTAACATATTAACGGGACAGCGTTAGAGCTGACATTCAAAGGAAAAGTTGTGCGCGTTGTCACACTAATTCAAGATTAGTCGAGAGGGTTATGTCGTCACACGTTGAGCTGTAGAATGAGAATCATTAAGACTCGAGTTAAAATGTAACTGTGAGGTCGTAGCATGACTGAAATGTCATCATGACATGAGGATGAAAATGAAATCAATTATGCCTAAATGAAATTAAGGTAATTAGTTTGGGATCAAACCCATGACCTTTGATGTTCTAATTAGTCAAGCTACCCCTATTTTATTGAGGCATCTGCGCTTGACTTGGTTAAAGGGAGAGCTTGTGTGTCTTGTGGTGTACCACGTGAGCTCGTGTGTCTACCGTTATATACTAATGGGTATGTGTAATTATAAGTACTGGTTAAAAAAGAAAGTAGAAAATAACCATTTACGCTGCCGCGTCATGCGTTTAGGGCGGAGCTTAAGTGTCCCCCTAATTTTTACCTTTTTTCTTGCTCTGTGGAGGTGGCAAAAATTTTTGCCATCAAGAGAAGGGGGATGAGGGGTTAGGGGTTGTTTTTAAATAAATTGCGTGAGTCCTTACGACGTGTAGGTTCTCGACGTTTCGAGAATTTCTTTTTGACTCTTAACGAGTCCCATAACATAGAGGAAACCCGGGAAAGGGTGACAAAACATTGAAAGAATGTGGTACAAAAGTTTTCGGTCCATCTCGTCATCGAAAGCAGACGTAAGCACGAAATGAATTGCAGGAAATGCGTACCGTATTCTAGGACGGCTCATAGATGGTGCTAGCCACCCTCGGATGTTGGCCAGGTGCTTCGGCTGCTGGACAGGCTGCCGCCTTTACACACTTTCGCTATTTAAGCTGCGCAGTGTGCTTGGTCTATCCGGCTGCTTTCGTGGCTTGAGGAGCCGTCGCCATAAGTCATTTCTCTTCCAGCTGATCAGCGCATTCGGTACTATGTCCGTTGTCGCTTTTGGTGCTTTATATGCCCCCCCCCCTTCCCCAAATCTCGCCGCTCCTCTTTTTCGTGCTGGGCAACGCACTCTGCTTTCCTGGCTGCTTTTTCTGCTTGACGGTCCACAGAGCTCGCCCGCTGTTCTTCGGCTGCAGCGACGCGGTCGGCCGCCTTGGCGACCTTCGCATCTTCGTGTGCGGTGACATAAAACTGGGACTGGCGTTTATGGCTCAATATTTTTTAGAAGTCAGCGCGTTTTGTGCGGTTCGGCGTACACTTTTTTAGATGCACAGATGGTGAATTCAAGATATACTCTCCTCGCTAACCTCAAATGTTGGAGTAAATTTCTATAGCTTAATAGCGGTTCTGACTAATTATGTTGCTGCGAATGCTGTGGGACCCGGCGTAATAGCGCGTGGGCAGCGGCCTGAGCGCCTTCGTTTCCAACATCCCCAGAGTGTCCTGGAATCAATATGACTTTGGATTTAAAGTCTGTATTTTCTTTAGCTCTGAGTATTCTGGTTGCGTGCTTACAAATCTTGCCTCTGGTATAGTTACGACACGCACAAAAACCTAAACAAGGAGCAAGGGGTCATTCTAAGGAAACTGGAATAGAATACAAATTCAGCTATACGCTTCCAAATTCGTACTATCCGCAATATGGCGTGAGCATGTCATGAAAACCCAGCTGTACCAAGTATCAAGTAATCCAAGAACTGAGTACTGGGAGGCGGCGCTGTCTAGCTCAAATTCGGAAGATCAGCTATCGGTGATGAACCGGGCAAGGGTAGCGCAAAAGCCAATGGTCTTCTGGAATGAGGGCCCACCCAACCATTGCATTACACGTTTTTCTCTCTCTCTCCCAGCGAGTTGTCATACTGCCGTCCAAGAATAGCAGAAATGTCTGTCCATCTCAGTTGCGTGTAAGAAAACCTCGTGTATTAAGTATTTTTTTTTGTGTTTAGGACCACGTTTTTGTTTTGTTGTGTACTCTTTATCTGCCAGTAAAAGATTAAGAGCTCATCTGTTTAGAAATGCAGATGCAGGTAGTTATATTTCCTAGGAAACAAAATATGGAGCGCTCTTCTTCGCTTCTTCACCTAGTGAAGTGGTGATGACTGCGCTGCTCAATCGAGGCTCTTCAACATCTCGGTCAAAAAGTGTGACCTTTAACGATCGGTTGCCGGAAATTCGTTGCGTGAGAGTGTAATATAGAGTTGTTACAGGTCGTATTACATGAATAAATCTTGAAAGAATTTCTAACTACTGAGTATGTAAACGAAATTTTAATACCACATATGAAAATGACCTTTAGAGACGAAGGAAAAGCCTCCTGTATTAGAAATTCCAAACCGCCTAATGTGACACTTACTAATAGAATCTACGATCGTTTTTTGTGCTAAGGTTTTAAAAGTAGAAGAGGAGCGAAATGAAATGCTTGTATAGAATAGAATGCGCGCTTTTTTCGATTCGGCGATACAGTGAAAGTTAAAAAAAAAAACAGCGGCAAGTAGGCGTTACCGCTAAGAACAGGGTCCAAGTACTGTGAAAGATGACGTGAACGGTGACGCGTTTCTGAGGCGACGGTGCGTAGTCGAGAAGGGAGAAATGCGTTGGTAGAGGAGCATCGTCGGAAAGTCGTCCTGTCGCCGCTTGGCGCTTGCACGCTGTCATTACATCTCCCGGTGCCCTGAATGGAATACAGGGGGTAGACTATGGGATACAATATCTTTTTCTGCAGCCCTTCCGAGTGGAGCACTGAAGACGGTCGCTCGGTGCGTCGCGAACCTGTCATTTCCAGGTTTTCTGTCGCACTGCATTATGGCTGAAAACTCGCGGGCATACGTGACCAGAAACGCAACATAAAGAGCAGAAAAGCGCACCAGGACAATTTTGCCAACGAGGATGCATCAGCCGTCGAAATATGGCCGAGTGATGATTTTGTGCGTGCTGTTTACGAATTGGCGAATTCATTCCGTATCAGTCGTCTCAAAAGTTCGCGTTCCAAAAAGAAAGCAAAACTTGTGGCTGATATGGAATGTGTAAAGCCTCGATCCTGCTCTGGTGTTGAATTTGTAACCACTTCTACTGCATTCTCTGTGGTAAGTCCGACATTCGATTCTGAGATGCCGGAAAAGAATGCTGCTTGTTTTGTTGTCAGTCGTGACGTCGCAAGTAGGAACTACGAATAGTAAACTTCAAAAGAATGAATCGGTGCTGCTCTCGCGAGCGAGCTGGCAGTTGATATCTCACCGGAAAAAAAAACGAAGAAAAAAGAAGCGCTGTAAAGAAAAACGGACGAAAGTACCGGCAGTTTTTATTGGGAGCTATAGATTTGGTTTGGTTTATGGGGGTTTAACGTCCCAAAGCGACTCAGACTATGAGAGACGCCGTAGTGAAGGGCTCCGGAAATTTCGACCACCTGGGGTTCTTTAACGTGCACTGACATTGCACAGTACACGGGCCTCTAGAATTTTGCCTCCATCGAAATTCGACCGCCGCGGCCGGGATCGAACCCGCGTCTTTCGGGCCAGCAGCCGAGCGCCATAACCACTCAGCCACCGCGGCGGCTGTTACAGTTACAGATTTGTTAACGACGTTAGTACGGCAACTATTCGAGTATTTGCACAGCGAGATAGTGGAGCAAATAGAGACTCATGAACTCGTAGGCATGATAAATAGAATCCCTTTCCTTTGTTTTGCTTTGAGGACGATGGGAATCTTGATCCGATAAAAAAAAAAGCGTTTCGAAGCTTCAGACTGAGTGACCCTATGCAACTTATAGGTTGCTAGTGGAGGGATCAGTGTGAAGACTAACAGTTGTATCGGAATAAATGACGCTTCTGGCTTGTGAGAAAATGTAAGGTCCACTAAAGAAGACTGCATATAGCATGTAGAATGGCAAAAAAAAGCTATAGAATGCAACATTATCTTGAAACGGAACAGCTCCGGAATATTTTATGTGGATTCGTTTCGCTTTTTGTTCTTTTGCCTCTGAAACTGGTAAGCACCACCATTCCTGCCAGACTTGGTGATTGGCTGTGCTTCCTGGGTCAGCTCTGACGTGAAAGGCGTTAGGTGTCAGTGATACATGAGAGCAAAAAGAAAATAAATCTTGAAACGAATCGTATCAAAGTACGGTTCCCGCACACTGAAAGACCAGACCGAAATTTCCTGCACTTCTTCCGTGGCAGATATTGCCCTATCACTGCGCACGAAATTCGCTGTTTCTTTTTCATTGAGCGTGTTGCGAAAAACGACGCGTAATAAGTACGCCGCGGTACGACACCGAGCACCGCCTTATAGGAGACGCCTTCCCGTCTCTGAAAACATTTCTGAATGCGTTTCTGTAAAAACTTGGGACGCGGTCGTCTGGTAAGCCACTTATAACTCCTGTATAACCACCTCACTATGGCAAGTATGCATAACAGTATAAAATGTGTCAGTACAAATGTAAGAAAAGTCTTCTACATAACCTTCATATCACCGATTTTGGAGTATAGGTTGCTGCAATAAAATGGAAACAAGCGGTTTTGAGAAAAATACGAATTTTACGCTCATTTCTTCAGCAATGTTAAAACATAGTTTTGGATATTATAAGCTACTAGGAAAACTCGCCATAAAAAGCAAATAATGTACTTGTGACACACAATCTTGGAGTAATCAATAAATCAATGGTCCAACTTTGTGCCCTTCCAAAACTGAGAGACCTTTATACGCTATAAAAATGACTGGTTTAATGATGTCCTCATTAATGCGAAACCACAGAGATTTATGTCTTGTATATTGTGCTTATATCCTGTAGAATGGGAGGAAGTCGAGACTGGATGCTCGTTGCTGAACAGAGGAACTGTCTGCCAGTTAATGTCAGCACCTGTCGCCAATTAGGTTTACTTACCTTTGATCCTCACACTATAACTCTTGGAGGCTGCTGGTTATCGCTTCTGGAGCTCTCGAAAAGTTTTCCCTTGTCTATGTCCACTTAATCTTCTGAATTTCAAGGGAGACTTGCGTTCATCTTCTAGTACACGTAGCTGTGGTTATAGCTCTTAACGTAACCCCTATCATGTTAGTTTTCATCACTCCCTGGCTGTCCCTAATATCATTTCGAGCCTTTTCGCTAACCTTTAAACTTGGGCACAACTGGCGCGTAAAAGCAGGGCACATCTGCTCACTCATTTTTGAGGGATATCAGTAAACTGCAATTATTAACTGGAGACTAGCTGCTAGCAGCTTTCCACATATTTATAATTTTTTTTTAATTTCTCTCTCACTGTTTGCATCCTCCAGGGGAAAATATTTTTGTCTGATTTTTGACTAAGAAATATATGTATTCCCTAACTAGTTCCAGTGTCGTATTGTTCCGAAGAAAATTACGGCTTCGCATAGCTGGTCTCGCTTCACCACGGCCTGTTCGCGGCTCTGAAAGCGCGTCGATCCTGTATAGCACAAAGGAGCACGGAGTTGAGCGCTGGAGCTTGTTCAAACAAATTGTATTAGATTGTGCTTGGCCGAAAGAGAAGGGTGCATTAGCGTTTACGGTTGCAGCATCTCTGCTTGCGTCTTCGCGGTCGTATCACAGACAGCCTCTATATTCGCACACATCAGCCGACTTTGCTGCCTGGTATTAAGAACAATACTACTTTAAATGCTATTTGTTCATTGTGCCATAAGAAATCATTAGAAATTTCATTTTGAAAGATAGGAGGAAAATGTGCGACACATCAAGGCCTGTTAATATATTATCTAAGAGATAAGAAAAATTCTGAAGAAAATTCCCAGAAGTGGTTGCGTAGGGTATTGAAGTCAGTAAGTACGCTTTGGCCTTGCAGATCAAAGCCTGTGGGGAATATCAACAGATGTGTACGCTGTTTAAAGACGGCAGCCTGGTGTTTTAGCGAAAACTTCCCAGAAAGTTGAACCCGAGTGCGCGGCGAGGACACATGGTGCAACAGGCCAATGGCGTAGCCAGAAATGTTTTTTACGGGGTGTTATACGCCGTCGGTTAAAAATTAAAAAGGAAGGGAGCCTGTTCCCAAGCAATCCTAGTCATTTTTCTGCTATAACAAAGCCGGAGGGTCAGCTGTTTCGTTCACTACAATATCTGCATAAATGTACGAGTGCACAGAGGACTCCGAGGGCTTGATTCGTAAAGAACATTTATTTTCTCTCTCTCTCTCTCTTTCTCTCTCTCTCTCTCTCTCTCTCTCTCACACACACACACACACACACACACACACACACACACACACACACACACACACACACACACACACACACACACACACACACACACACACACACACACACACACACACACACACACACACACACACACACACACACACACACACACACACACACACACACACACACACACACACACACACACACACACACACACACACACACACACACACACACACACACACACACACACACACACACACACACACACACACACACACGCGCGCGCGCGCGCACACGCACACGCACACGCACACACAAACACGCACACGCACACGCACACGCACACTCGTACGAGCTATAGCGGCTGTTTACAATATTGTGCATTTGCATGCAAACGGAGACGCAATGATAAACGATAACTTGGCGCGTTGTGGTTATTGGGACAAGAACTATTCTTTCAACAAACGAACTCTCTTCTCATTTTCGTTTTTACATTTTAACATATATACTGATGCGGTGTGTAAATAGCCTGGGCGATAAAAAGGCCGGAAAGAGGGGGGAGGGGAGAGACGCAGAGCTCAAAAAAATTCGGGGTTGTTCTGACACGAAAACACCTCCCCCCACTCCCCAACCCCCGGATACGCCCCTGCAACTGGCATATGCCTGGGTGCAAGCTCGGCTCTATAAACGAGCAGTATCTTTGTGTTAGGAGGCTCCTAAATTCGTACAGGCCTGCACTAGAATGGCGGTGCTTCTTTTGATTTGGGTCTTAACAGGAAAAAGACCAATCAATGCGTGGCTTCTGTAAAGCGTCTTATGACCTTGCAAACCTGGCGCTGGTTGACTACTTTAGCACTTTTCTAAGTTCAAAGTAGTAAACCTGCCAAAAAGAATGTCATTTCCTGTGCAGATCAGTGAACACAGAGTGAAAAGTTCACCTGCATCACAAGGTGAAATCTTAGAGGGGAAATCAAACCTCATCTACAGTGCAAGAGATATCTTCCTTCGAATCTATCGGAATATTGAAATCATTTTGCTTTTGTCGCCTTCGTGCCATAAACCCTTCAACTCAAACGCATGGGGTTGGTGCGCGTATGTTTGAAGCGAGCGGGCGGTGTCGTGGAGTGCAATTTTATAACGCTGGCGTTTCCTGTCTAGGCGCCGCACTTTAGTAGGTTGCTTTTACACGAATCTCGGCAAAAACATCACATATTAAAAGCACGAAAACTTATCCAGTTTTGCTAAAAGCACTATATCGCTCCAGGTTATCAAACTTATGGACGTGGATTTCTAATATAACTTAGGATTTTCTGCTTGTATTTCTTTCATAAACTTACATTAACGTTATTCATACCCTGGCATGTTTGCTAGGCGCACGAGAACTTCATACCAATTTGCGCGAACTAGTTTACTCAGCACAGCTGACAGTCTAGTATAGTGTAGATTAGAAGCGCATTTTGCCAGCTCTACTCAAGTCGTTTTCTGAGATGAGAGCCACTTTGCACTCATCGAGGGTTTAAGAGCGTTGGTCGTCACACCCTCTCTTCGTATCCCAGAGCACCCAACTCCTGGTCTCCCCTACGTCGTTCGAAGAAGATTCCATTACCTCACGGGTCGCCAAACGCGTCACTCTCCGCTCGACTCTGCTCCTTTCCTTGCTTCCTCTTTCTGTTTATCGTAGCGCTTTTCCGCCCGCACATTGCCGCACTAGTATCGTGCAGTACTGTGAAAGCTGGAATGGTAGCTAGAAGTTAGGTCAGTTGATGAACGGCCAGGATCACAAAGCTGTCAACCCTTGAGAGGAGTTCCCTAGTGGCTGGCACTCGTGTTGCCAGCCACTAGCAATGGGCTTTCTGTAAGGGGACGCGAGCTTTAGGTGTATATACAGTCGCCCTGCATGGTCTCGGTGGGAGAGAATGCTCAGACTTTGCTACTTTCTGGCCACTTTGCTCGAGATCCCAGCGTTCTTCGTTCCATCGTCACCGTTCACTGGCGTGGCGAGAACGGCCATTGCGTCCTTCATAAGTGTCAACGCCGCAGAGCCAGGGTCCAGAGACCACTCTGCGCCTGGCAGTACGGAAGAGGGCGGGCAATATCGCAGCCTATGGAACGGGAGAACGAGGCAGGGCAGATACAGCCACGGAGTGATTGCGATGAAGGAGTGCGACGAACGCGGCCACTCTGAAGATACTGGCAGGAAGCTCGGATCGCAGTCATCTTCGCGATCGCCACTTCTGCGCCACTCTTCGACGACGGCGGGCGATGGGCTGCTGGTGCCTATGGGCCGGCTGTCGCGCTAGGCTGCCACTGACGCGGAAGCAATAGAGCCCGGTGTTTTCCTAAGGCGGCAGCAGGAACGCCCTTTCACATTGAGTGCGTGCTCCAATAAGCATGACAAGTGGCGGTACTTTTGAAGCTATGACTAAGAAGCGGACGCAGTGCGCAAAACAACAAAGATGTAGTGGAGTGCTTAGCATGGCCATGGGCTGCTGCTCAGAGCGTAGGTCGACACTTGATCGGGCTATCCTTCTAAAAATTGTGGCTAGGTCCCTGGCTAGGTCCACCGCACGACAGAGGCGCCACTTAAGGATATCCCGTTGCTCCCACCAACCTGCACCACCAACCCTGTGTTTGCGAGTTTCTTAGTCATCACTTCACCATTTCGTTTGCCCATTCTGTCAGTGCACTAAACCGATCTGCCTATGGCGGGTCCTGGTCAAAGTCCGCTTCTTCCTTTCAGCCACAACTGCAGTGCGATCAATTCACCTTTGCTCATTAATTGCTGCCGCGCCGTAAATGTAAATATCTATAGTACTTTACAACCGTAATTTTTTTTCAACCACCCGATATGCTGTCTATTGCCAGTGTCATTTCGAGCCTCTTGGTCAGGTGCGTTGTTCCAGTCAACCGCGTGAGTACTAGAAATACACGCTGGTTTGAGTCTCTTTAAGCTAGCACACCATCATCTCGAATTGGAGTTCTGGCGACTACTACTCTTTTTCTTAAACATTGCGCAGAAGAATGAAGCCTACACAAAGGCAATACAGAACGGGCACTAACTTTCAACTGAAGGTTTTAGTCAATCAAGGTAAGCATAAATACATCTTACCATGATGACGTCATTTGGCTTTGCACACAAAATATTTCTGTATTAGAAAATGACTACGCTGTCGTCTATACTCGGCAATGGCTTTTCTTGGCAATGAAGGGAAGGGTTTAGGGTTTATGGGTTTATTGTGGTTTAGCGTCCCAAAGAGACTCAGGCTATGAGGGACGCCGTAGTGAAGGGCTCCGGAAATTTCGACCGCCTGGGGTTCTTTAACGTGCACTGACATCGCACAGTACATGGGCCTCTAGAATTTCACCTCTATTGAAATTCGACCGCCGCGGCCGAAATCGAACCCGCGTCTTTCGGGCCAGCAGCCGAGTGCCATAACCACTCAGCCACCACGGCGGCTCAGTGAAGGGAAGGCTGTGTCATTGAACCATGTAGTTCAGCCGCACGATGGTGCTCCTGGCCGCCTGCTGTGCCACCTTCCTACCGCCGCTGGGGCAGATGACGCCATCTATGGAAGCCTCTTGTAACCGTATATGCCTAGATAATTTGCTGCAATCGAGAAAACTGCTTTTACTTGACTTTCAACGTTAAAAGGTTACAGTTGTGCTAGAAATTTGCCTTAAATAACTAATACTGAAAATATGTGCATTCTTAAAAGAGAACTAATAATTGCAAGTTGGGTAAGAAGAGGTGGCGTGCTTTGGCTCCGCAGCTTCCTCTCCATTGCTAGAAAAGGTCACAGAATACAGTATAGGCTTGTAATTATGTTCGGACCAATTGAAGTTAAAACTAAGCGGTGGAACCACGTGTCCCAGAAGTTTCTTGTGCTCTCTGAGGCGGTCATTTAAACAACGCCGTCGTTGCCCTACACAACAGCTGCCGCAGGAAAGGGAATTTTGATAGACTGTTTTTCTGACATCATGTTCAATTTTAATCTTCATCAAATTGTTTCAGCATCCACACGTACACAAGGAACAACTGGTAATATCCTAGATTTGATACTAATCAGGGATCACTTTCCTGAAACCCGTGCTCAGGTTGACGTCATAGAAGGCATCTCGGACCACAGTATACCTACCTGCCGATTACCATTACAGAGCAGTATAATATATAAAAAAAGCATGCAGATCGTAACCAATTTTGCTAAAGCAGACGACACTAGTATTGTAACACACCTAGTGCACGAATTCCAATAATTTTTCGACACTGCTTCGCGTGAGACCACTGAAGTGAACACCTTGTGGGAGCAGTTTAGAAATACGGTAACCTACTGTGTAGGTGCATTCGTTCCGCGAAAAATAAAACGGCTTAAGAAAAACAACCCGTGGATTACAAGGGACGTCATTCATGCACAACGGCAAGTCAAGCGGCTCCGTAGATCAATTAAAGAAAAGGGGAAAAATGCTACCAAATAATTGAAACTAACCAGTGCAGTCGCAAGGCTAAAAGAAGTATCAAAGCATGCAAAGGAACCGTACTTTAACGTGACTTTCCCTACACTTCTTAAGAATAATCCTCATAGATTCTGGAAATATTTTCGCAAAGATAAAGCAGCCACATCAAACCTGTCCATGGAGGAAAAACAGACGAAAGCTAACATGCACAACGATTTCTTTAAATCTGTTTTTACAAAAGATGACGGCATTCTCCCTAACAGTCCCTGCACATCTACGCCAGGTATTGGTCCTGTCCACATATCAGATGAAGGTGTTCTTAACTTGCTGCTAAACCTAGACATAAAGAAAGCAAGTGGTCCAGACGACATCCCAAATCAGTTCCTTAAACGATATGCAGAATGGTGCAGTAAATATCTCGGTATCATTTTTCACAAGTCTTTATCAACTTCGAAGCTACCCGACGATTGGAAAAAAGCAAAGGTTCTACCCATTCATAAATCCGGAGATACAAACTCACCCTCTAACTATCGACCCATTTCCCTCACCAGTACGTCGTGCAAAATCATGGAGCACATTATAGCAAAACACTTAAAGCACTTTCTGGAGACGGAAAACCTATTATCACCCCATCAACATGGCTTTCGTCGTGGCTTATCAACTGTCACCCAACTAACAGAGGTTGTGCATGACCAAGCCCTTAGTATTGACGACTGCAGTCAGACAGATATAATACTACTAGACTTCTCTAAAGCATTTGACAGTGTAAGCCACAACAAACTAATAACAAAACTACGCATCATAATTGGAGATGGCCAAGTGTTACACTGGATCACAGATTTTTTGACGAACCGCTCACAATTTGTAACTTTCGAACAAGTTCAATCAAGACCAGTTGCCGTTACATCAGGAGTCCCGCAGGGATCTGTCCGAGGACCAGTGTTGTTCTTAGTTTTCATCAACGATATTGCCAACAATATTGAGTGTAACATAAAACGTTTCGCCGATGATTGCATTCTGTACAAAACGATACAAAATCCTGAAGACCACTTTATGCTAAGCAGCTGTCTTAACACAATTGTCGAATGGTGTAAAACTTGGCAGATGACATTAAACAATAAAAAATTCGTTTGCATGACAGTCACCAGGAAAAAACAGCCATATAACTATGCCTACAGTATCAAGGAATCAACGCTTTCAAGGGTTTCTGAACATAAATACCTAGGGTTAACTTTAACTTCTGACCTAAGATGGGACGCACATATAGCCAATATTACCTCTGCTGCCTTGCGAAAGCTGTTCTTTCTTAGAAGATGCCTACGCCTGGCCCCTCAAAACACCAAACTGTTTGCCTACACTACCCTCGTGAGGCCAATTTTAGAATACGCAAACACTGTTTGGTTCCCACAATCAATCACTAACATCACTCGGCTTGACAAGGTGCAACGAAAAGCTGTAAGGTTCATTCATAACAAATACAAACCCTCTGACTCAACTACCGATCTTGCCGCATCATCTGGCCTTCCATCACTATCATCTAGGGCAAAAGAATCCCGCCTGAAGTTTTTATATCAATTACTACACAACAATTACAGTATAGATGTGTTTAAATACGTATGCTTCTCACAGTCACGGCAATCCGGGAACAAGCATGCGCACACGCTAACTGAATACTCATGCCGAACGAACACTCTCAAGCATTCTTTCTTTCCTTTAGCCATCAGCGAATGCAATCGACTCGATCCATCGATTACCATGTCGGACTCACTATCTTCCTTCACTTCAAGATTAGTAGAATGTAACAAGAATCAGTAAAGTGCCAATAGTCCTACATCTTACCAGATGACTACCCAACAATTACTTACATCTCTTGATACTATGTTACTTTTAAGAATGATTGCATTGTCTATTGCCACCCGTTACCTTTTTTCGCTTTCTTCAAGTTCCTATTGTTAAATATTTCGAAAACTAGCATGCTTGCTGGCATGAATGACTGCTGCAGTACTTGTTTTCTTTTTTGTTACAGTTCTGATTCTTAAAGGTATTCTTTTGTAACCTGCCTACTAGTAGTTATGTAACACGTATTGTAAGAGTTCTTTTTGCTGATCTGCTTGTAATTTCTCTTCTCTGTTTTGAACATTATATTGTACTGGTTGCCCACCTGCTACGGTCTCTTACTGAGACTGGCAGTATTGTATATAAATACCAAGCGAGTTTGATGGTGAACTATACAGTCAATTTCGCTTGGCAGGCCACCTGTTTCTCTGAGGCGTCGAATAGCTGGGCAAATTATGTTATACTTTCTTTCAGTCGTTAAACGACGCTCATGCCATATCTGGCGCCCACTTTTTTTAGGCGATAAAATGCGTTAAGTTTGCGGGACGCGAGTTCTAGGAAAAACGTTGATTGTAACTCCATCTCGCTACCCATTCGCCTGAAATTCTTAGAAGCTATTGAAGGCCTAAATGCTCCTTCTTCTGGTAACCTTCATTATCAGGCGACTGAGCAGCGAGATGGAGTTACAATAAAAGTTTTTCTAAGAACTAGCGTTCCGGAAACAATGCTCTTTCCTCCAGTCGCCCTTGTTTTTTTGTTTTTTCTGGGGAGCCTCTCTTTCCTGCCTTGAGTCTAGAAGCCGACCTTTCACAAAGACACCCTATTATCAAGTCAGGAAAACCCGCTTCTTTCGCCGTAGTGACCTGGCAAAGAAAGCTGTCGTTGGCCCACATGATCTGGTTACTGCCGCCCGCCCCAAGCGAAGAAAAGGCAATCCTGCCTTTGGTCAGCTTAGAATGCCGCGAAGGAAAATTCAACCAAGGCTTGGCCGTACGCGGTGCATGCATGCATGAAATGCACATGGTTTTCTGCTAGTGCGATGCTATTGCCGAGAAACTGTATGCACCCCTCTACGGCTTTCCTGCTGTAAACTCCAGTTCTTGTCAATATGCGGTAAAATAATTCTAAAGCATCCCCTAAAGCCTTTATGCGTCTCTCCTTTGTTCATAAAAATCAGGTAATCATAAGCGTAGCTATGAAAGGCTAACACTTGGTGACCTAGAACAGAGGTCATTGTTTGATCCAATATGATCAGAAATATACCGCTCGAAAGCGGCCCAACTCAGTAGCCAATGCATACTCCTGCTCTCTGCACACCCCGCCGTCGTTGCACTTGACGAGCGTAGACGTCAGGTACATAGAGAGAACTTCCAAAAACGCTTCTACGGGCATGTCGCGCTGTTTTCTAAATTAGTACTCAACATTCTCAGCCGTCATGCGCGCTCTACGACTATTTGTAGTTGTATTTATAAGAATTTTGCCTCGGCCATTCTAAATTGGCCACAGACGTTATTGCTGCTACGGCCCTTGAGGCGGCAGTATCTGTGGTACGCAATGACAAGAGATTAAGTGAAGCCATAGTTTATCCCGAGGATGCCTGGCCGCGGTGGAAGACTGTGTGGCAAGCCACAGAGCTGAGGATGATGGCTTCCACACGTGGCAAGGCCCCTGAAGCATTCTGTTGGTCTTGCTTACGGCGGAAATCTGAAGGTTTGTCTAGCCCCAGCCTTCATGGAAGTTAAGCGGGGTGTGCCGTTATGGCACGAATGACGTCTTGCGGAGCATTATACTATGCCGTTTGTATATTTGTTGTTTTGTCGGGAGCCTTGGGGATCGATGGCTTTCGCGTGCATCTTGGTTCCTATAATTGACGATGGTGTCGTGGAGAATGGAACCAAGCAGACACATCCGTTTTTTTTTTAAATTTTTTTAGACCAGCACATATAACTTGATGTTCTTGCTTTGTAGTCTGCACAATTCAGATGATAGGTTATGTCCTTCGTACAGAAAACGTCCCTATTTATAATGTTCGCCATCCCGAAGTGTGGTACGTAGCCAAATGCAGAAGCAATTATGGACATCAAATGCTGAAATTTCTACTTCCCACACTTCTAAATCACGTATTAAAAGAAACTAACATTGACATATCTTGTAGATCACCAAACGAACTGCGTGAAATATTTGTATATTGATGCCATACACTGATTTTTTTCCTGGTGCTTTCCTCTTCGTATAATGTTGCTTAACTCATGTATGTGTTTTGTCCAAGTGTACTTCCTTAGCCGCACGCTTCTATGCTGCCCGTGTGGTAGGGAGTCAGGGCTCATCAAGCTGTTTCTCACAGCTTTTATCTGCCCTCCTCGTAACCTTTTTTTGTTGCGAAATAAATTTGATTTGATTTGATTTGATTTGATACTAGGGGGCTGATGATCTTGAAATTTTAAACTGGAGGGCGTGCAGTGTGATATATCAGGTGTCTCAGGGAAGACTATTTTCAAAAATAGCATTTCACAAGTAAAAATATTGCTTTTGCGGCATAGTATTGCTAGGGTTAGCGGATACAAGAAAATTGACGAGTCATCTTAACTAGCAAGCTGGTTATTTATTTTCAATAAATAAGTTTTTAACTATTAGAGTTAGGCGCCAGGTTGAAATTAGAGATTTCTAGCCCGTGTTTACTAAGCGCCGTATAAGTTTATAGAAATTTTGAAAACGCGATTACCGTCGGCGCTGTGGTCCAACAAATTTTGGCTACATCGTGCCAAAATACATGCGCATTCGGAGAGCACGCAGGCAAAGCAACCCCTTTATTGCAGTAACTATTCGAGACAGCCAAACTTTTTCGAACCACAGAGCCGAGGGTAATCGCGTTTCGAAATTCTAAAACCGGTATGGCGGTTATTACCGACAGGCTACAAATTTCAGATTGCAAGCAGGAGCCTAACTCTAAACCTTGACAAGTTTTTATTGAAACTTAGTTAACCAGGTTACTAAATAAGAAGATTCACCGGCTTTCTAGTGTCCGCCAACTGTGACAATACTATGCCGCAAAAGCTATATTTTCATCTAAAAATAAAATTTTTGAAAATTACTTAGTCTTCCCTGAAACACTTGGTATTTTAGGACTGGAGTGGTGGATCCAGCAGAGTTCCTAGTAAATGTTAGTCTAAAAGCAGAATGAAGTCACGTACGACGGCGGAGGTTCCTGTATCTCTTCTTATGCACGAGCGGTTCCAAGAGCAGATAAACGTGTGAGGAAGCCTGGTCCACGTGGACGACATAAAGAATGCGGACGTACTCGGTGCGGACCGCTGCTATCGGTCGACTCGCCTGCCCAAGGATTCATACATGCTCGAAGAGATATCTCGCAAGTATGCGTACTGAAAGCCGAGGCGCAAAACTGTGCGAGTGAGAAGGCGTACTGTCTTATGCTCTCTTCATGAGACCGCCCTCTTTTCCTTCATGTCCGGCGCGCAACAGCTTTCTGTGCGTGGAACCGTGACCGACGTTTTATCTCAAGTTACGCTTCGGTGCTGACGCCGAGTATCCGGGGGCTATTGGTCTGCGAGCGGAAGCTTTCCCAGCTCGTCACGATCAAACCACGAGAACTTGCTCCAAGCCGTCGAGAGCCCGGTGTGACCTGATAGGTGCGCGTCGAGCTCTTCACTAGCAATGCTGAGTGCGCAATAGCTGCCTTGAACGGACGCCTGAGCAGACTCGGCTCCAACGATCGCTAAGGCGTGTGTTGTGAAGAGCCCCTTGTATTTTTCTTTTCTGGTACTTCCATGTGTAATTTTTACCGACAAGTTTCTTGCGCATAATTATTTCGCCAAGTGGTCCATGCCGTGAGAAGATTCCTATTTACCAGCATTTATCAGGTGACCGTGGGCCTTCACACAAAGCCAATCGTCTCGATCGCGCGCTGAATGATTAAGCTGAAGTTCATAGAACAAGATGAATGCGTTGACCTAGATCGCAGTTCAGCCGTATGATGATATTTGCGTAGATGTTATGGGCATATACATATTTCCAAGAAGTCATAAATACAAAAGTATCAACTATCAAAGATGGCTCTGATTGAAGTTCACAGAGGCCTCCGCCAAGCAGCACCAGACGGATGAGGAGAGGAAGGTTGTTCCTGGGGGTGGAATTTTGCTTCTTCACGCGAGCAGTTAAGCTAAAAGAAAAGAACTGCGCAGTCGACCTGTATTCGGGATGATATGCTTGCATAATTTGATTCACTGGCCAGCCTTGCGATGTAAACCTTTTATAATGAACAAGCTGAAATGGCACCAAAATGACCCCGGACCTACCTTATATATTTGGGAAGGGTTGTGAAAGGGTGAAAATTTGAGTTGGCACAAAAACATCAATCGTTATTCCTCACTCCAGGTTAAAAATGCAACTCGAATTAGCTTCAACATCACGTCTCAACCTCCTACATCAGCGACCTGTCGGCTCACAGGTCTGGCAATAGTCTCGGTGTAGCTGGGTTTTTGTTAATTGCGAATGAAACTAATCGTAGAAGCCATCGTTACGAGGAATTGATGTAAGCGTTCATGAGTATGCTCCTATACCTATCAAACACCTGTGAATGACTGTGCCTGCGAATCGTTCTCATTAGAAATGCTTAAATTAACCCTTTTTACACCAATTGATATAGGTGTGGCAGTTGGGACAGAAAGGGTTAAGGTCTTTGTCCTGAGTATGCTTGCAATCTCCAGTGGCCTCTGTGCCACTTTTCAAATTCCGGAAGTCAGCCGCTCATATGGTAAATTTGTTCAACTTCCAAAATATCCCAGTGGACATAACCTCTCTTTTATCCTGATTGAGGTGACGTCTTCAGTACTTGCTAAGTTTCACCGTCAGCGAGTCTAGTTTATCCCTGAGGAATTTCGTGCCATCGCGGACGGAAAAAAATACAATTTTAAAATGGTGGTTGAGTGCTGTTATTGCTAGTCTTTGTCCGTTTTCTTTCCGAATACGCAGACAATCTGTATTCGGGATGATATGCTTCGTTCTCGGAAACTTATCCTATACCTGCAGGTCAAGCGGTCTTGCCGGAGCTTTGTAAAACGGCGGTAACGATCAAACGTGCATCTTTTTTTGTTTGGTGAACGTATGTCCGCCTGAAGGCTTTCCTTTTACAGGACCGCCCGCAATTACGGAGATATCTTTCCATTATAGAAAAAAATAAAAACAAGGTTAAAAGGCAGTGTCTGGGCCGTTTGATGTTCTATCATTTCTGTATTTTGTTAATAACTTCCGCATTGACCCACGTAGGACCCAACTAGAAAGTGCAGTATTTTAAAGAAAATATAAAATATCAACGTAAGCTAAGCGGAGTTCGAACGCTCTTCTGAAAGCGTCAATTTTGCGAACGGCGGGAGTCCAGCGCAAGCGTTGTTTGTTGAATGCATTTCCCGTATCGCACGGCTGACTTGCAATTCGAGGGAGCTAACAAAAATCAGCGCAGATTGCTTTGGCCCAATGCCGGCCCGAGCTTTATCTCACAAAAAGCTCTGACGTTCGCGATGGGGTCCGGCAAGCGAAGGAAAAAAAAGTCGGAACGAGCGCGTGGCATTGTCGGCATACAGCGTTTCGGTGGAGTATAAACGAAATCCGGAGGCTTCAGCGGGCCGTACCGAGAACGGGCAGCAGAGTGCTGACACGAAGTGTTTACTCGGCGCCGCATCCGAAAAGGGGAAGGGGGGGGGGGGGGGGGGCGTCAACCGCGCGAAGCGGATGCATCGTCGCGCGTCGGACCGTCCATGCAGAAACGGCTGACTTCCGGATTGAAGTGGTAAGATGCCAGATAGCAAAGAAAAACAGCCCGTGGGCTAGACTGAAAAGCCGCCGTCGCCGCTGGCGAACAAAAAGGAGACGCCGCGGTGCGTAATTCCCAACGCACACAGAGGCGCGTGTACACTGACTCGGGTTGCGCACTGAAGTAAATCAATAATCCGTTTTTAGCGCTGGCGGTGGAGACAGCTTTTGCGCACGTGATATCCGAGCCAGTGCATCTATTGCCAGTCACGAAGAACAGAGAGACAAGCAGGAAGGCGTGAACTCTGCCGCTCGCACAGCGCGTCATGACTGACGGTCATGTGTGACGTTTGTCGTAGTAGGGCGTACCTTTTATTTTTATAGTTGTCGATCTACGCGCTTAATTAAGCCGCCTCGTTGCTTTCGCCTGATTAGCAATAATAATCGGTTTTTGGGGAAAGGAAATGGCGCAGTATCTGTCTCATATATCGTTGGACACCTGAACAGCGCCGTAAGAGAAGGGATAAATTAGGGAGTGAAAGTACAAAGGAAGAGAGAGGTGCCGTAGTGGAGGGCTCCGGAATAATTTCGACCACCTGGGGACCTTTAACGTGCACTGACATCGCACAGCACACGGGCGCCTTAGCGTTTTACCTCCATAAAAACGCAGCCGCCGCGGTCGGGTTCGAACCCGGGAACTCCGGATCAGTAGCCGAGCGCCCTAACCACTGAGCCACCGCGGCGGGTCTTTGGCCTGATTCTGTTAAGTGTTCATGCTCAACAAAGTTCAAGTGCGGAGTGCTGGGCTGGAAGTGAAACAGGATTACTTCAAAGCGCAGAAACCTAGTCAGAGAAAGCGAGAACTAAAAAAAGCGGCAGCAGAGAAAGGAAAGGTAGGAGTGCTACTAACCACGCTCTCGTCCTGGTCGTGGCTTTACCTTTGGGAAGAAGAATAAAGAAAGTGAACACGAGAGTCAGTGAAAGAACACAGTAGGCGCGCTAAAAGCCACAGAATGCAGAAACCTGAACAATGAAGTGGATCTCACCGCTGCATGCTGCTGTTAGTAAAGCTGTCCTGCGGTTTGTTCGGCGTGTTGTCGTCTGCTGTTTGTTATCGTTGCCTCAAAAACGATGGCCCGTACCCATAAGGGGGGGGGGGGGGGGGGAGGGGGGGAGGGTAATGGCCAGGGTTTGGTGCAGATCAGAGCAGGAAAAAATTTATCCAGGTTTATTTCAAGCGGCTAATAAATTTAAATAGAGGAATCTGTGAAAACAAATAACGAATTTGGAGAGATCTTGAAAAAATCGAAATGAAAATCAAGGAAACGAAGCAGTGAGATTTGAAATAAATTGCTGTTTTTTTTTCAGGAACAGTTCGTTCTCTTTTCTGATGCTTATGGTCCTGCTGTACAATGCGTATGAGTGCAAGAATTTTCTTGCTTTAACGAAGTTTTCAGAGTGACCGCTTTAAGGCTCCCTTTCAGAGGAAAACCCGGCGTTGTCCCGGTGACCGCTGTTGCAGAAAACCGACGTCACGCATGTCGTCACGCATGACGTCACGCGTGTAGTTATGGAAAGGAAATTCCAAAGAGGATTTGTAGTGGGAAGTAAAGGTCAGAGCATGTCTCAAATCACTTACCCCTGCAAATTAACTTTGAGTAAACAAAAATTTTAGCATTTTTATTCGAGATTTGAACTCATGACTCTTGGGTCGCCAGCAGGCACGCTATGACTAGGCGCCGTGTAGGTTTTTTTTTCTTTAATGCCAAATCAGGAACCAAAAAAATAACATGCCGAAGTCAAATTTCGACACAAAAAGTTACGCAACCTTTGGAAGCGAAATTAAAATTTGGATAATGATTTTAATACTCACATCTCGGTGGACGCTAGAACCACACCGCAAGGAAAGGGAGGAAGGCGGGAGTGAAAAAAGTCAGAGAGAAAGAAAGAGGTGCCATGGTAGAGGGCTCCGGAATAATTTCGGCCACCAGGGGATCTTTAACGTGCACTGACATCGCACAGCCCAAGGGCGTCTTTGCGTTTTGCGTCCATCGAAACGCGGCCGACGCGGCCGGTTCGAACTCGGGAACTCCGGCTCAGTAGCCGAGCGCCCTAACCACTGAGATTCGTGGAAATGTGACTTTGGAGGCGTAACCTAGCGTCTTCATAAGTGTGTTTAGCTGACACTTTAGATCGGCAAATAGCGTGAAGGCTCATGAGCATTATCACATTTAGTGGCATGCCTTCACCATCTTCCACTAACAGAAACCCCTACACCAGTCTAAAAAAAACATGCTGAAAATTTTCAGGCTTCCGACAAAGAAAACAGGGCGTTGCGTACGATAAGAAAAACCCCTTTTACTCAAGATAAGTATTTACGTCTTATAGATTCGTGTCAAATTTAAAGAAAAAACTTTTGCTACTACCGGGCACCCACATATTTCTCACGCAGTGTAGAATATTCTGGCCTAGGCCTTCACACCACAAATGCCTTCATACAACAAACCCTTCACTACGGCATCCCTCATAGCCTGAGTCGCTCTGGGACGTTAAACCCATAAACCAAACACAAAAATTTGTGCTGTTGAGACAATCCAGATGGGTAAATATCTGCCCAGCCTAGACTGACATACATTTTCCAAGAAGGGGCCGAAAACATCTCGGAAGAGAAGATATCTACTGACGAACGTTCACAAGCACAGGTGAGCCAAACTCGAGTTACCACAGCGGACTCACTGAAAAAGACTCGTTATGCGCACTTTCTCTCATGTAGTTCCCCAAATAATTACTGCAAGTAAGTGATTTAGTATCTGCACGCTAACCCGCGAGTAATGAATGACCTGAAGCACATGCCAGAGCTTGCTCACCTGGAAAATGCTACACACAGTGGCACGTAAGAATATAGATAGAACAAGGCTGCTGAACTTCTTTGTTTTTTTTCTCGCGCAACTTCTTGGACCCTTCAGCACAGTAAGGTTAGCTGTCCCTATATTATTGCAGCGGGACTCCCAAGTATTTAACTAGGCTACTCACTCATGTCGTGTTGGCGAAAGTATCGGGAGTGGCAGGCAAGTCACCATGCCAGAACACGAAACTCTTTCCCCAGCTCACCCCATTATCGCTAGCAGGAAAGAAATTTATGACAATTCTCTCGTAGTGCGCGCAGAACACGGCACTATCTTTAGCACAGGCTGAGGCGAACCTCCGTGGCGTGGAGCCGAAAACAACCAACATTAGCGCGGCTGATAACTTTCAAACAAAACGGTTCTATGAATAAGCTAATAACAGGGGCGAGAGGGGGCAACCTCGTCGAATGGAGCACTCTGCCTTAATGAGCGCCGCCACCACCTTGTTCCCAATCAGCCGTGTAGTGCACCAGCTACAAGCCCTGGCCGCACCTTCTTTACGCCAAAAGCGACATTCACGAAATCTAGCACAGGCAGCAAGAAATCATCCGGCACTATGTCAAAAGCTTTTTCAAGGTCGAGTAGGCACGTTGACTTAGCTGGTGCACAAGGAGCGATGTGTGTGTGTGGCGTTGGCTTGACGTAAAGCTTAGTAAAGTGGTATTCAGTGGAGTGAAGTACAGATCTGCTAATTAGTGAAATACTAATTTGAGTAACATTATGGGCATAAACTGCAGTGTGAAAGAGTTCAAAGGGAAGAATGTGGAAACTGTGGTGATAATTACGATACATGTGTGAATGTTAACAATCAACAGTGACTGTGTGCGAAGAGGAACCGCCAAAGGGAGCCATTAACTACTTTGAGAATTCAATTTGAACACAAATATAGTATGTTTTGGGAATAGATTGAGCACCATCGGCTCTTCATTGCGTGTGTTGCTAAACTTTTTATTTTTTTTACTTGAAGTGGCTGCCCGCTTGTTATAAGTTCCCCCCTTTTCCTCGTAAGCGTTAAGTTTTGGGTCCTGTTTAACGCATTACTCGCGTAATTATGGCTACCCACACGTGCCCAGACTGGCTGGCTCGAGGACGTAGCACTTTTCTTGACTGCAGCGGCAGAGTTCCACGAATAAAAGTGTCTAGAACCGTTACATATGGGCACTTCGCGAAACATGGGTTCAGCGGCCACCACTGCAAAAACTAAATGTCGGCGGCCATTATGGTAACAAGCATTAAAAGCTGCACTCTTTCTTTACTTTTTTTTTTCAATTATTATCATGAGTCTTTTATGGACCTTGACGCCACTACGCCAGCATGAGAGGGATTTAAGTCTTTCACGACATTTTCGGCTTTTCATAGCTACGCTTAAGGGCGCTGCCTGGAATCAACGTTCATTGCTCTCTGTACCAGGCCATTCAACACGTTACGACTGGTACCTGACTAAGGCAAATTTGACGCACGGGCGCATATAGAATCAGTGGACTGTCACTTTGCACCTTTTTGGCACTGATTGGCACCGTGAAGTCCGGAGGGTACTGACGACAGAGGAGAACCCCAATTCCCCCGGCAGCGAGAAAGCAGTAATGGGCGTTTGTAGCGCCACACGTTGAAGAGGACACCTCATCAAATAGCAGCACGGTAGTAGGGGGCTGTTGTGTGCAAACGAGGTCATCTATATGCAAGGGCTTGGAAGCGGCCCAGGGCTTTGTCCTGCCTCCGCATTTTCTAGCCCTCCGGCCTTTTCCTGTCCACTACCGGAGTGGCTCCTCTAGCTTGCTCCTCTTTATCTTGAGCTCTTTAGCGCACACTTACTGTTTTGGGAGAGAATGGCCTGTGTCCGTCCACTTTCCGGCATACAGCTTCGCTGTCTTCTGCGTGACTGCCAGCAAGCAGCTTTCTGGTTAAAGCGCTTGAATTCAAGGTTTTGGGGAAAGATTTACTTCACTTGGTTATTGAAGACGTAAATTAGGGAGTGAAATCTATTTACCTAGAAGATTAATTCTTTTTTTCTGTTCTAAGTTGCGATTTATCAGGATTTCTTGGCTTCATGTTCAGTACGCAGGGAAAGAATCCTTCAGTGTGCCAAGTTTTGGGCCACATTTCATCGTGCTTCCCCTGCTTCGAGCCTGCCTAGCGTAAGAGAATCTTAACAGCCGCCCAAACGCTTTTCGTTGCAGGCTGTGAAAAAGTCACCCTACACTCTAAAAGAATATTACATACATCGGGTAAGTTAAGTATCTTATAAAGGTTTGCTTAAAACAGAAAAAAAATAGCAAACTTTAATAGAGCAGTTATTTTTTCTTCGAGTTTTCGTTTCGGTTGAGAATCGTGCAGTGCATTCGCTTGCCTGCATTGTAGAGACTTGATATTTGACTACTAATACCCCTGTCAGAGACTGCTTCACAAAAACCAAAGTTTTTGCCTTGCCTCGCAAGGGTCCGCCTGAGCATTTTTCTCCTGGAGGCTCATACAGTGGTATCGGCAACAGCATGAAATCTGTCTGCGATTGCAGCCACAAATTGCGCGAGCATTATCGATTTGAACAAGCGTCTGGCCGTTAAAGGCTGACGCTGCAACGTGTATAACATAACATAACATAACCTAACGTAACATAACATAACATAACATAACATAACGAAGGTTATGTTATGTTATATAACGAACATGTATAGCTCCGCACCACAGTAACGGAGGTCGCACGTCATACATTGCGTTCTTTGGAACAATGTTCCTTACATCGTTGTGTATTACGTCTATGTCGTGAATTGCAAATTGTAGTAACAGTGCTGGTGTGGCTTGCTGTTAGTGCTGGACTGTATTTGAGTCACGTCCTAGTGTAACGTTAGCGTCTGCTCATGTCGTGCATCATTTTCATTCAGTGACACTTTTTGCAGTTTGGCGGAAGTAGTGGCGTACTGCCTTTGCCGAAAGCAACTAGGCCTTGGATGGACCGAGGAAAAAGCTGGATGATGGCGGAGCGCCGAAATTGCGGGGCGTGGGCCGTCGTCGGAGGCCAGACACGGCGCGAAAACTGCGCCATCGCTACCCTGCCATGGATGATAACAAGTCTATTTTTGGGCACTAAGGGCAAACTGGTTTTCTTTGGCAAAAGCGGTACATGCAAGATGGTTCCGATTTCACTAAGACGTCCTAGCATTCTATTAAACCTTCATGGAGCACAGAAACGGAGGAACAACCTGGAGGTCAGAAAGTTTCCTCATTTGGCCAATCCTGACTTTCCGAAATTTTTACGCTTTTATTGTTATTTTTTCCTAGTAGCCATTCTGATAGTAAATACACTGAGCGACTGGATTTGTATCACTGACAGTTAGTAATGGCCGAGCACATAATCACGGCTCTAACAAGCAGCGACTTTTGTGGGTGACAACCGACCCTTCTATGGAAATGGGACATGTGATATGACCAATCTGCCCAGTGATAAATGACCACAAATTTTCATTCCAATCCTTATAAAGGGACATTAAGGTGAAAGGCCACCACCTTGGCTCAGTGGTTATGGTGTTTGGCTGCTGGCACAAAAGACGTGGGTTCGATCCCGGCGGCAGCGGTTCCATTTAGATGGATCGAAATGTTTGAGGCCAGTGTAGTCTGCGATGTCAGCGCCCGTTAAAGAACCCCATATAGTGGAAATTATCCAGAGCCCTCCACTACAGCGTCCCTCATAGCTTGAGTCGCTTTGGGACGTTAAAACCCCATAAACCAAACCAACCATTACGGTGAAGTTCATGCTGCTTTGCTTTACGTGGCGAAGAACATTTGTCTTGTTTCTCGACCGTAGAGCACAAGTCAGCAATGTTGACGGCAGGCGTCGGTTTCCAAAATGTTTTCCGATATGCTGTCATTACAGTAGGAATATAATTTTCATGAACGCTTAACTGGTCTTCAAGTGAACTTAATATGTTTCTGTTCCTTTCCCGCATGGCCCTTGGCGTATATGATCGGTTCAGCAGATCTCTCTAGTTTAGGCTAACCAGTTCACTTCAGATACAATAGTAAATACTAATTGTCAAGAATATTCAGAAGTTTTCTCGTGACAATGGTTGTCTGATAGGAGCTTAAATTCTTGTGTTCACCTGGGGGGCTTCGGAAACAAATTGAGTTTTTTCCCCTTAACCTCTGGCCGCTGTGCCTGGAGGAGAAGACGCCAGAAACTAAAGTTCTCAGCTGATTACACAGGATTCAGCGTAGAAAAAGGCCGAATTTCGCCTAGCAAGAAAATAGGGGATCCAGTGGTGCCATAAAAACAGTAAGAAGGAGCGAAAAGTCATTTTAGTTCCTCGTACTAGTGAATGCGGTGCGCCTACAATCCCCTTTTGTCGGAGAGAAACTCCTTCAGCGTTTCACGTTCAAAGCTAAACTTGACATCCCGCTAGACGACTGTACTTCCTAGTTCGAGTGTCATGGTCTGTCTCAAAGTTCACTCGACGTGACAGGAGTGTGGGCTGCTGGAAATCACTTCAGGCTCTCGACAAAAGTTCTGAGTGGTTTAATGATCGCTAAAAAGAAAATTAGGTGGAGGAAGGCAGAGATATTCTTACTTAACAAGCTAGTTTGTTATTTGGGCACCTTGTGTACTGGACAGCGTAAAAGAAGGAACGCTCATACGTCGCATAGTGTCTGACAGCGCTCGCATTATGTTTATCGTCATGCAACTTTTAAAAAGATTACTTGCGGCGTCAGAAGCGCCACTCCTACCACGAGGCATCCAGGGACAGTTTTCAAATTCCATCGGCGAACCGCGGCAGAAATCAGAGTTAATTTTGTTTGATTTTATTTTGATTGGTTCAAGCTGATGGTTTTATTTGCGAAGTTTGAGTTTATTATTACTTACAATCAGTCGTATATTTCTGTCCATAAGAATATCTTGCAGGTCATACGCACACGTTTCGTTACTATCTGTTGATTGTAAGAGTGAACTTAGGCAAATGTTGTGAAACTGATACTAGAAGTATATTTAGAAGAGCATCAACATTATAACGCCGCGAAGTGCCTGCTAATTGGCTACCCCACCCTCTATTCAATATATTGACCGTAATTGACTAATGTGATATTTTGAAACTCAAGGGAACAAGCGGAAAAATTTAGGGACTGCTGCATCAACGTTCGTGACCTCAATTCCTATGTTTGGATATACCATCATCGCAACCCTGAATGAGCCACTCCATTATAACTACCTTAATCTCTGCAGTATTTTTGTTTACATGAACATAAAAAGACAGGTTGGTGCCTAACAACGGCGCAGGCCACTGTTTTTCCGATAGGGGAAGAAGCCGCGATTCAACTGGCGATGAACTGCTAAACACAGCTGCGACACACAGTAGACGATTGACAACGTACAAATAGTGTGCACACGCCAGAAGTGCTAGCAGTAAATGGCAACTGAGCACGTGGAAGGCAGTTGTTTCCCACGCTCCTGCTTATTAGCACAGCCTAGATTCTTCCAGCATCACTTCAAAGCCGCTTCCTAAACCGGTCATAATATGTCCCTCTATCGTTACCTGGTTGGATGGTGTGAAAGCCAAAGCCACTGAGTCACCGCGCTGATAGTGCATAGAAGATCAGAATGCTTTTGGGTCTCATGCGTGCTCAATTTGAAGATCCCAGCGATACCTTCAAGATGACACACTTGAAATAATCACCACAATATCGAACATCGTAGAAGGAGGTGGCAATAGTAGCAAAATAGTTTCGACAATAATATTTCTGCATCGAGCTTCATTTGTACTCTTACAAGTATCATGTCTATGAATCCTTTTCATGCCTCCGAGCTGGCGCCGCACAGTAACACGCGGAAGTGTGGTAATACTGCTGCTTTGTGCTCACTGGTGAACGCTGGGATGGCAAAAGCATTACGGCTTACGCACTATAATATAATAAACAGCGACCATTTCCACCATAAATGCGCATTCATGAACACATACGGCGGGATATGAAATAGGCACCAAACCCCCGCCTTTACGATGCGACCCAATAAAGAGCGACGGGCAAGGCACAGCGCTGTCCTGGTTTATTGGGGCTGCTCAGGGCCGTCAAGGAAGGCGCTTAATGAGATGCGTCTTTGACGGCTGGGGGAAATAATACACCGAGCAGCAGGCGTATCAGCCGCGCACACCATCACCAGTATTGAACGGACGAAGTGCAAACATTGAACGCTCGTGCTCCCCTCGGCTTCTATAAGATGTAGCTTGAACGGAGCTCGGAAGGCGTCGCAATCTTAGCTGTTGAGCGGGGTTCTTGGCTTTAGACCGCTATATATTGAATGACTCAAGGAAACTCCATATGCCCGTCAAATTTTCGAAGAGCAGTCCATTATGAACAGCTTCTGAGGTTTGCGTAGCCGTCAGCGACTACGCTAGAGCTTCCGGGTAACTTCCCCGCTCCCGAGACGGCAGCGCTGAGCGCATTATGTCTCAGGTCGTTGTTACCTTGTGGCATGCCTCACTCTCTACCACTGCTGGGCATATTAAAGTCTCAGCGCGTGCCCTATGTCAAGTGTGGAGCGCAGGCGGCGGCTTTTAATAACTGTTGACCTCGCTCGTTCATAACTGCAACAGCCTTTATTGAAACTCATCTCAGCCTCTCGACTAAAGGGAAAAAAAATAGAAACATGGAGAGGAATATTCACAGTTTTTGTTGCTTAGAGTACAGCAACTGCGACCCTTAAATGAATAAGTAGCGCTCAAGTCATTCTAAAAGAAAAAGTAGGTACACATGGCAAATGAGCTCAGTGGCTAGAAACCCTTTCAATTTGGTGTTCACACTGAAAACAGCTTAGCGCGATGCTATTCCTGTTGTGTCTCTCTAACTTTCCCTTTCTTTTATGTGCCATCTTATTTTTTTCTCTTTTATGCACCTTTTCTGAGGCCTTTATTAAATAACTCCAATGTGAAAGCCCTGCAAATTGGGCTGACTTTTTTCAGTTTTATTTTGTCTTTCTCAATATGCGCTTGTTTCCATTAACATTTATTGACATTCTTCGGCGACTGCGCTTTCCTTTATTGCATTGGGTGCTTCGTAATGCGTACGCATTTTAAAACATTAAACCCACATGGCTCTCTAACACAGTCGAAGTAGTTTCAGCTGAGGTCTCATGGCAATTCGTAGCCTTGTCGAAGCACAGTGTGCTACCAGTCAGTACAAACTCTTTTATTCTCCCCTAATTTCCCCCGTCTTGGTCTTTATTTCTGTCTCTCTCTCTCTCTCTGAGTAATTTTTTTTATCGTACTAGCTTCGAAAGTCTCTACAGGGCCCTTCTAACAAAGTTTGGCCTACTGATCTATTGAAAACACGGAGGTTAGCTGACGGTCGCACCCCTCGTGGCCTTCAGGTGAGCTGGCTAAGATCGCGCAAAACATGATGTGAAAATGGCCACCGATAGCTGCTCGCTGTCAAAGGCAGCGTCTCCGGTGGCGCACCTCCAGAAAGTGGCCGAGGTCAAATGGCCCAATCTTGATGTAAAGTTCCGTAATGAGATGAAAGAGCTCCAGCGCTCAGCATTGGGTCTGCAACGTCTGGCTCGCTGGATGAAGCGAATCAAGGATGCACTTGCTTCGCCTCACCTGAATGTAAGCCGTCTAACGCTCGGCGCCAACATCACTGCGCATCCGATTGTAGCGCGATCTCGACAGTGCCAGCTTGCGCCCCAACGCGCTTCTTTTCGGGGAGTGGCCCACGATGCTCTTATAAAGAGGAGAAAGATGACTAATATGTCAGTGGTGCGTAGTGGCTGACGACAATGAGTACCGACGACTCAAAGTAGGCCTTTGATTTCGAGGCTTTTCTTTGTGAGAAAGCATGAATTGTCTCCGCGTTTGTAGACATTTCAGGTTTACCCTTCCTGGTTCCGGATAGACAGTAGAATAATTCTACAAGCTTGCAATTATCATGCATAACTTCATAGTATGATGTCGCGGAGATTCCCCCGTCACCTGTTTTCACAAAGAAAACGTGGTGGTACGGGCCTCTGCTTCGAGCACACACCGTTATTGCGGCCACGAGCTGATGCGGACGTCAGCTTGCTGCGCGTGTCATCGCTCAGGCTGTCCCAAAAAGCTTCAGAGATAGCGTCCTTTGTTACGCATGCCTGCTCAGAAAAATTGGCTCACCTCCCCCTCCCCTCATGCAAGGGAAACTTGGGCCACGAGGAGGCATTGAGACGGGTCCGCTAATCCCTTGTTGAAGGCTATGGTACGGTTGGGGCACAAGGTTCCACTCTCGGGAGCAGCCATCGAGGCCTGAGGAAACGAGGACCAGCGACAAAGACAACAATATACGCAAGAAAAGAAGGGAAGGGAGGAAAAAGGGGGTAAGGGGTATACGGGACCTCTCCCCAGGCGCTGATTAATCGGCCGTCCGTGACTCGCCTGTGTCTTGGTGCAGGGCGTACGCACGCACCCGGAGACGTGAAGGCGTAAGCCAACGTGGCGGTCGGGCGAAGCCCCGCCGGGGATAAGCCGTACGTGCGTCCATCGGGACGCGAAAGCCCCTTCGCATTCCTTTTATTATTCTTGTTGAGGGAGGCGGACGCTCGGAGGAGGTGCACCGCTAACGGGCTGCTGCACATTGTCCATCCGTGCGCGAATCCCCGCAAGCTTGCGCGCACCAGGCGGCGTCTTCCAGGGCGCTTACTTCCAGACGCACATTGGCCGCGTTATTTTGCCTTTGGCTCAGACACGGAACAAAGGTTATCTGATGTGCCGTCCGGAGATTTGCCGTGCTACACGCCGCAGCTGTAGTCAGAAAGGACATGCAAAACTTGGCCATGTGTGAGATTCGAGGCAAGCATTCGTTATCTGCTGTATTTATCGTCTGGCTTAAAGAGAATTGTTGGCGGAAGTTGAACCAGCGATGCGGGGTCCAAAATGTCTTTACAGGAATCGGTGATTGCTTGCTTGGGAATGCTGCTTTCGTAACATTACCGATTACCTGGTTCTGTGGATTAAAGGCGGGGGCACCTTCTCCGTGCGTAGAAAAGTGGGGTCATATTTGCATCTACCTTTCATAAATTTGAAACTCATAGGCCTGGATGCCCGTCTGTGACCGCCAGTGCACTGCTTACATGGTTTACACAGTGTACCGCGTTAGTGCATACACAGTGAGAGCGCTGATATCATGCGTGAGTGTGCACATTTGTGTTTTCATGGAGCCCCTACTCCAGTATGCGTTAATGACATGCGTCGGTGTGTGCTCAAGTCAAGATTTTCAGGTGCGCCTAATCACCATGATCCGAGTGCCAGCCAGTGTGTGTGTGTGGACATCACCCCATGAAACTCAATGTATTATGATGCCATCATCAACCTTCATTCGCTCTTTCCCGTTCCTCCCCTTCTCCTTTCTCCAGTGTGGAGTAGCAGGGCAGGGTCATGTTACCACCGGCCGACCTCTCCTACTTTCCTCTCATTAAAATCTCTCTCTCTCTCTCTCTCACACACACACACACACACACACACACACACACACACACACACACACACACACACACACACACACACACACACACACACACACACACACACACACACACACACACACACACACACACACACACACACACACACACACACACACACACACACACACACGCACGCGCGCGCACGCGCACGCGCACGCGCACGCGCGCACGCGCACGCGCACGCGCACACGCGCACGCGCACACGCACACGCACACGCACACACACGCGCGCGCACGCACGCACGCACGCACGCACAGCATCGTGTGTCCTCATGTGAGTGAAAAGTATAGAAATGCAATGTTTTTTCGCATGCGAAAACCGACACCCCCTTCCACAGGTTATTCCGTTGGAGATATAGAACTTCAGTGTTTGGTTATTACCTCCGGTATTCCCTTTAAGGCTCTTCCTTAGTCGCAGGATTTCACATTTCGTGCCTGTGGGTTTTCGCCGTCTTCGTTTTACCTTGCAGAAATAAAAGACGCATTGCAAATGTCCTATTCTTGAGCAGAATTATAGAGTACCAGGAACGCAGTCCGAATTCCCGTTGCGCGCATTATTCCGTTTCAAAAAAAGAAACTACAGAAAATAATCGTATAGCGCGTTGTAATAAAAGCTAAGGAGAAGAAAATTCCACTTTCTGCTTCGTGGTACCTGGAAGCATAACTATAAAACTGAATTTTTCTTTCAACTTGGAAATGTCTGGCAATGTTTTAGAGAACGTGCGCGGACCATAGTAATGTGGAGATGGAGTTTATTTTTGTTTCATATGAATATAGGGCTCGAAATTGAAATGAGATTCAGTCGCGCTCCTATATTTAGCTTCAATTTATGACCATGTAGCATACTGTAAAGACGTGTACGATGCTGTGCCGCCCGCCTTGATTCTAAAACATTGGAGGCGGCTGCAGCACGTAACACTCGTTTTCTTTTTCTTTTTTTTAAATGAAGATTTATGTTTTTATCGAGAAGTGTGCCAAAAAGCATATGTTGAAAAAGGGTAAGGGAAGAGAGGAGGAAGTTCAAACAAAGAGCGAACATCAGTTTTGCTTACATAGCTGAAAGTTTGACGAAGTACAGATTGTCTATGCTTTGTTTTTCGTGGCCACATCGCGGTTAAATCGCGGTTACATCGCAGGCCCGCCTCCCCGATGAAGCTGTTTTGCACAGAAGCCGCGGCTGAGCAAGTCCACAACGAGGGTCGCTTATCGCATAGGTCCATTATGCGCCACAGTGATAGCACGTGTCAGTTTCTGACAGGTTTTTGCTCGCGTTGCCCTTCAATGATTTTTCCCTCTGTGCTATACAACTTTCTGTTTAGGTAATGGAAAAAATTGGGCGAGTTGATGATTGACATTTGAAACTTGACACCAAAGCAAACTTGCCCGTTGACCTGCGCGGCTCTTTATGTCTTAGTCCTTTACCCTGGGGCGAAGTTTCAAAAAACTTTGTGTACTTTTAATTAGTGCTACCCGTGAACCTCGGAGCGTTATCCTTTGTTCATAGCCTCCCTAGACTTGCGCTTAGCCGAGCAGTTCTCTTCTGTGCACAGCAGAGTTGACTCCTTGTTGGCATATAGTCACTCCATTCGCGCTTATCACGTCCTTTAAATGATATCGGATGTGATAACTACTTCTTTTATGTCGTGTCTTTGAGTGACGCAAAGAACCTTTCCTAAAATAATGGCGACTTTTGCTAACTGCTAGGAGCACCACTATTGCTTGTTTACAGACGTTAAGCACACGAAGCGACGGTAAAAGCGTTTAAAGTACTGGCTAAATCCCCACACAAAGGAGCAAATTTCGTGTGCAGTTATTTGAGAAATGTCTAGGTTGGCTGGGTGCTAGAGACATCGAAACTTCCCTAAAAGTAAATTGTCCAATTTCTCACGTCGTATTTCTCGCGCGTTTTGTGCGATATATTGATCAACGCGTGAGCAAATGTAAAATAGTCCATTCTAGGTTAGTTAGAAAACTCGTTAAGAGTTACGACTGTTCCACTCTTACAAAAGCAGCGTAAAAGGAAAACGTTGTAATCGAAAAGAATGAACATAATACAGGCGCAGAAGAGTGAACGACTTTCAAGGCAGAAAAAACGACTTCCATGAGAGCACTGAACTTTTAAATAAATCTTTCACTGCGTTAGCACAATATTCCCGCCCCCTTGGCGATTTAACCGTAGTCGGCTTGTCCGCTGGACAGTTGCGCTGCGCCGTGGAGAGGAGGAGAGCAACCCGTAAGCGGCAGGTTGGCGTCCTGGGTCACGTGAGCTTGTGACGCCACCACAATCTCCCACTGCATTGTGAGCAAAATGCCCACCATGGCAGGTGGTATTAAATTAATGATTGGTCTTGAGAGGTTGCTAGGGAAGAAGAATCTGGGCCTCAAAAGCCCCACCCCTGGCAGCACCAGCCATCGCATGGACATGGCAGTGGTGCACTGCCCCACTGCGGCCGGAGGGATGTCAGGATTCCCAGCGATCTATGGGTCTAACATAGAGAATGGCCATTTCCGCATATATGGCCATTAATGCATTTACGCTATCGTGTTATATCCTTAGGTATAGCTTACTGTCTCCTCAAGTTTTAATTCGCGAGCAGTAAGACACCCGCTCACTGATTGCGCCGATCTTTGTCTGAAGCATGCTTGATCTTGAAAGCGAGCCTCAACCCGCAACGGAAACCGTAGTAGAAACCGAAGTTCTTGTGCATCTAATTCGCATTTGGGCTAAGCCTGCTAAACCGTCCCCCCCCCCCCCCCCTCCTTTTTTTTTTTTACAGGACAATGGTTTCTTTCACCTGCTAATTTCAGTTTTTAGAGAATTCAAAAAAATGCAAGGGGCTGGGTAGTTAACCGAAAGCTAGTGAACTACTTGATCAGTACGCTATAGTTAAGCAATAAGCTAGTTAGCGGAAATTTAACTGTTTTTAAACTATTAAAGTTAGTCACCTTATTGGAGTTTTAGATTTGCAACTTACCGTTAAAAATAACCATGGCAGCTGTTACTTTCAAAAATTCGATTTGCATCAGCAGTGCAAGTCAAGGAATCCTGGCCCTCGCGGGGCCGCAAACTAATACCGGCTAGCCGTACTGTCAGTGCACGCATCGCCCCGAACCATATGCCGCACACCTGCGTATCGCGCATTGCTTTCTGTTGGACCCGGGCGGCTGCGGGCCGCTTTAGTAGCTACTCCTACATTGATTTCTTTCCAGCCTCGGGCGGCAATGTTCCAATTGCCCAAGGGTCACATCTGTTATATTGCTACTGGATTATACCGCGATACTTTATTGGTGCGGGAGAGGGTTTTTATTTATTTATTTATTTATTTATTTATTTATTTATTTATTTACTTATTTATACATTTATTTATTTAGTTATTTATTTATCTATCTATTTACCTATCTATCTATTGGCTATCCCGATATTATGATTTTAGCAGGGTGGGGATGCAAACTAAGCGGCTTAACAAAACAGGCAAAAGAAAACAAAAATAACAGTGCAGGTTGAAGGTCTTCTGCACCATTAGGAATGCAACAATTAAAAATATACAACAGAACATTGAAATAACAAATGCAATAGAAACTAGGTGAAATGTTGCGAGAACAACGTCAGCGACGGCTGCAGCACTTCATTGTTAGTGAGGTTATTTCAATCGGAAATAGTTCGTGGAAGGAATAGGTATTTAAAGCAGTTATTTCGAAAGCGAAAAGGAGTTAAAGTTAGCTAATGTCGTTGTCGCGTCGCATATCCGGACGAAAAAACAAGCAAATCGGTGAATTCTGTTCTCTTGTGCCTTTTAGTTAATTGATACATAAAATTTAAGTCATGCACAACAATTTCGATCATTTATTGTCGGAAGGCCTGCTTGGATTAAAAGATGTGTTACTGATGTACGTCGGTAATTGTTATACATGTATCGTGCCGTTATTCACGTTAGTTTGTGTGAACGGTTCCCAATGATAGCAGCACAATTTAAGGTAGGCAGAACAATACATTTGCAAGCAAGTAGGCGTACAGATGGGGTAGACAACCGCAATGTCCGTCTCGAAAAAAACAGTTTACGAAAGCTTTATACGTTATGAAGTCAAAATTTAAATGTGCAGATATATGTCTGTGCTATTGTAACCGCGTAAGTGTTTTATCTAAAGAAAATGCGCTTATGCTGCTGCAGGCTGTAAACAAGTGTGTGGGGGCTAAGGCCTCGTCAGGCTTTCGAGCCTTTAGCCTTACGCCACCTGCAGGGATTAATTGTACTACTTCCTGCAAAATAATGTTGCTTACATACTTACTGTGTTTATTCCAACTAAGACTGTTAGTGACCCAGAGTCCTAGATATTTATGTTCTGTTACTTCTGTCAGTGTCATGCCGTTACTTTCATATTCGAAAGGTAAGACTTTCTTTTTGTTAGTGATTATCATTATTACGGTTTTTCAAAGTTAATGGACATTTGCCATGCTTCACACCATGCGAAAACGGTTTTCAACGCACTGTGAAGTAGTAGATGATTGGCGACATCTCTTATTTCTGTATAAATAACAAAAGCATCAGCGTGAAGTATGTTTTCAAATGAATGTTAGCGACAACATCATTAATATATATTAAAAACAACAGAGGCCCAGGAACAGAGCCTTGAGGCACGCCTGAGTGAACTGCAAGCCTGTCAGAAGAATGATCTTTAAAAATAACGAATTCTTCTCTGTTTCAAAGGTAGGCTGAAATCCATTTTCTTAATTGCTCCTTATGAAGTATTGTGTCCAATTTTTAATTAACTTTTTGTGCCTCAGTCTATCTTATGATCAAACATGTTGAACCTGCAGTTTAGTCGAATACGTGCTGAGTGCGTTGAATTTAGCGGCATGCCTTAAGTGATGAATGGTCTGACACGTCGCACTTGCTTTTTTTGCACAAGTGACCTCCATATTTCGTGACCCGTCTCCGTGAAACAGGCACGTAAGTGTATCTGGCGCTGCCTGCTGACAGGTTCTGTTTGGTTTCTCTTTGCACTCAACAACATTTTATTTTGAAATACGCACAGAAAGGAAATAAGCCAACGTTGGTTCAAAAAGCAATAAAAGAAGAAATTGCCTCGGAATGTTTCGTCCCGCGCTACTGGTTTCAGGACAAGCAATCTGCATTTTTAAAATCTGCTGCCTACATATGCTGGTGTTCGCAGCATCTACACAGACGGAATGCCTGCATGTTTACATTGTTCTGTACATGCATGGCATGCTGAACGTGTATTTTTCTTCGTATTTGAATTGCTTTCGCGGCTGCGCTCTTATATGCAAATTCGCTCTTACGTAACTCCGGGAGCGAAGGCAAAATCGTTTTGCCGGGATGTCATGTTCACCGAGGGCTGTTCAACTGCACAGTGGAAGAAGAAATAAAGTCGACGTACATCACGAAAGCAAAGATGGAATCCGAATTCTGAATGCGTGGCTTTCCTACACCCGAACGTAACCAATGTGTACTAGGCTGCATGATGCCACGGCAGCGTGATACTCTTCGTTTCAGGTTTTCGTGCAGGATGGATAGAATGTGTGATAGACACTTGTCAGTGCCACATTTAGTTTCATCTTTGTTTACCTCAAAGCTAGCACTTCCCGCCGTTCTTATGAACTGAATGAACATAGGAAAAAATCATCTTCAGCTTTTCTTGAATTTGGACGAAGTTCACTGTAAATGTTGCCGACATGGAATGCGTCGTTGAATATCTAGAGTGCGGAGCGGTTGTGTTGTTGTTCCTGTGAGCCGGGTCAAATTTGCTGCAGGAAAAAATGAAAATGATTCTGAGGCTTTTCAACAGTTTTCAGCCCTTAGATCTCTGGCAATTTTGTGGCACCTGCATACTGATAAAATTCGCCTCAGAAGCTCTTAAAAAGAGTAAATGGGTGTAATGTTAAACCGGGAAATATCATGCTAAATATGCGAACTTTTGCGAACAAGCGAAAAGGAAAGAAACAAAGAAACTAATTCAAGAATGTATGAAAAAAAACACCTTTTTCCGCAGTTGGAAGTAAAGATAACTGTGAAAATTGAGTTTAAGTATAAAATTCAGATTTTTTCTAGCCGTAGTACGTGATGCAACTGCGGTGAGCATCCACAGTTTACTGTGTTCGTTAACTGCCTAAGCATTAGCCTCATACCCACTTCTTTCGCTTCAAAATACACGAAATTCTGTTTGCAGGCGAGCACCACACGCGACTCTAGGCAGGAGTAGCATGTTGTTGAGTATTTTGGTGATGTTGACAGAAAAGATAACAAGGTGAGAAAAAGTCACAAAGCACCTTTTATCATCGCGAATCCTTAGTGCTCATGAGGGCAGACAGCTTGCTTACAGTTATCAAATTGACAATTGTCGCTAGAGGGCGATCTTTCTAAATAAAGTATTTTGCTCACTCATTTATATCAGGTTTGGTACGTATACAGTGGCGCGTGCATATGTCCTTGCACTTGGCAATGCCGTGTGAAGAAGGCGGATTGTACTGCGGAAAGCCAGTGGCCCGAAAGTAAAAATATAAAAGGGGATATTGCCTTTGAGACTCGTTACGAACCGCATGAGCCGCATGAGCGTTCTTGGCCGCAGAGCGCACTTATCTTTACGGGATCGCCCTCTGAACTGGTCTGTGCGAGTGTCTGTCACGCTTTTTCTCCAGTGCTTGGATTTAACGTTCTTATAAAAAAAAGCCTAACAAGGATGAACGTTTCACCGCAAGCCCAGAGATGGAGCAAGACCTATTCCAGCAGCTGGGTATTTCTTTGCCTTGAATTGATTTTCTTCCTTTATTTACGGTAACTTGTCAGATGTACCACGCAAAGCCCGCCGGTTCTCGCGTTTTACATATCAAGAAGGGGGTTGAATTAGACTTTAAAACTTTGTTTCATTAACTTTGGAAACAGCTTTAATGATCCAGATGAATGGCGCACAAGGAGAACAGAAATTTGCATTACGTTGAACTGGGTTGTATCCAGCTGTGGCTGTTCCTTTTTGCTAGAAGAAAGGCTTTCGCTAAAAATTTGCGTCGTTGTTTATTGTGCCAAATGATTTGGCGTGTATGTATTACCAAGATTACAATTTTTTTAACAGTTTTCGTTGGCTGCCCAGCGATTGGAGATAGTAATGTTAGTAAAGTATATAACAGAGCATTGGTGTCCAAGAGATGCTTACGGTGACCCTTAGTAGAGGAAGTAAAGCTGTATGGAGATGATGAACAAAGCATGACTCTGAAAAAGAAAAAAAATATGCGGCGAAGCCAAAGGCACAGCTTTATACGCTGGGCCAAAAACAACTGACTGAACTAAACGTTTTTACAATCGAAAGCACATGAGGCACATTTCAGTAAGAGCTCAGGGGAAATCTGCAAACTGCTGTACAAACATCCCGCTCGGTGCTTTACAACCTTTTTGTACTTTACCCATGAGCCCATTGCTTTGCTTTTCATCACTGTCACTGGTTACTCTGTTGTTAACATCATTTCGAGGCATTTTCGTATTAAAAAAAGAAGGGCAGCGGCATAACTGTTAAAGAGAAAATGTTTGCCGCAGAAAAATTTACTAAACCACCAGCAGGACTCCTTAAATTCAATCTTATATCTCTCGTTTAAAGGAAGGCGTACTTGCTCTTGAAGTTTCTTTCACAGCAGTCGAAGCTTCGGTACCCACAACTAAGAAACACGATTAAAGGAACTGGCGGGTGCCATTAAAAATATATGAAAACAGAACACCGCTTACACGCACTCTGTAAAGCCATCAGAAGCCTTGCGCAAATGCCTCGTTTGTTGACCTGTCGCGCGCAGGCGTAAGGGCTTTTGAACTCGTCATCAGAAATGCGTCTCTTAGCAAATATTTGAGCGGTTACTAACGTGCTGGTGTTGAAGTTTTATCCTTTGCGCTCACGAATTTGAGCAGAAACTCTCGAATAGAGAAAAAGTTGCTGCTTTTCAAAGCATCTCTGTTTTCTGAACCGCGCGCCTGTAATAACGTTTTAACATGTTCTAACCATGCGCTACCTCCCTTACAAAGTCTTTTGAGAAGCTCCTCTGGAAGCGTCGCGCTGTTGACAGAACCCAGCTGCGTCTAGAAGGCATAGCGATAGAAGCCACTGCATTTATCAGGATATTTTACATTTCAGCTACTAACACGACAATTTTCTGCTTTCTTTTTCAAGAGGTGCTAGAGAAAAAGTCTTGCTGAGGGTTCCTATTTCAATGCCGGATGAATTTTGGTGTCAGATACAGGTGTCATGGTTCGTTTATTTTGAGTGCACGAGGACAAAGCTAATGTTTGCGTGTAACTATGAGGGCGTCCCATACCCGTTCATGGCAACATCGCTTACCTGTGTGACTCATCATGCGGCAGCAAATTAATTTGCTCGAGACTACATTCAGAACAACGATAGAACGTGTCACGATAAGACTTTGCAAGACTCTGATAGACTACGAAATGATGGCTGAAATCGGGTCGAGTCTGCTTAAGGGTATTTCGTGCTTGATGCGAATGTATCACAGGTAGGTTACGGGACGTTCGGTGAAAAAAAAAAATGTGGTGAAAGGCAATTATCAACAAGCGGAAAAGAAAACATAACACACAAAGAATAGGTGAGTGCGCAGACAAGAATTGTGTTTAAAAAAGCTAATAAGAGGTATAACTACCCTTTCAGCTGCTTTGATCAGATGGAGAGTATGCGTTCAAGTGGTGACAAAGTATAGGCTTCTAAATTTGCGGTCTTTCAAGCATTAGATTCCCTGAATGGGGGCACTTTTACGCTGGAAAAGCACAGTCCTGCTCTCTGCGGCTCAGTAAACTTTGATTAAGCTACGGTTCATTAGAGCACAGAAATTGACGCGGCCTACTTTAATCTAGCATAGTAATTAAAGCGCTTGATTCAATCTTACCTATTGAGCCGCAGTGAAAAAAAAAAAGACAAATTAGCACCGAATGACGACAGAGGCCTGATTCTCCTAAATAAACACTGCGCTCTTTGTGATTTCTCCCTGCGGGCAAACGCAATGCCGTAGCGAAGTCCTGATTTAAACATGTGCGTCGAGTAGCACTTGTCCGTATTGACCTAATATAATACCTGAGACGCCAACGTTTTCTTGTAAGATTATTTTTTCCAGCGTATCTAGAAGAAACCTTCGAGGTGGAGCAGATTTCACTTGGGGAGTAATTACTCGTTAGCATCCATTTGTGCGCAGCCACACGTCTACAAATGGAAGCTGCAAGCTTTCTTGCATGCTTCGCAGTTGAATAAATTTTTTTTCCTTCAGCTGCGAAGCTTCCGCCAAGGTTATTTCGCGTTCGTTTGTAGCCGTGTGGTGTCACTGAGGTGGATACTAATGAGTAATTACTCCCTTAATAGGAGTATTTTTAACTGACACGCTCATTCTGCAGCAGGTTTCACCCCGTATTGTTAAAATAAAATAGCTTAAGTATAAGGTGGATGGATTCGTAAAATTATTTGTAGTCTTCCGGTGTTTCTGCAGTTTTAAACGATGTTTCTAAAACGTGTGGGTAGCCATAATATTGGTCTTTGCTCCGCACTAAGTACCTACGCATAGAATCGTAGGTGGGAGTTCATCTTTAACCGTCTTGCCTGAGCTGCAGTCTTCTTTGGTGAAGATCTTTTGTGACCCATCAATTTGGAATCTGTAGTCACCAGTGAACCAACTTTCGTGCGTTATCAAGTTATGTGTAGAGGCATTATATCTTGTCGTGAAGCGCGTTCTCGTAATGGAACAGGAGCTACAAATATTAAAGCATAAAGAACTTATCGAAATGTTTACATCATGGACATTCCAGCCCATGGTGACAAATACGGGCAGCGAATCTGGCAGCATGCTTCTGCTGTTGTTCCCTTTGACAGATGAAGCTGGCGAAGTCGTATAAATGACTTCGCAGGCTATCGGCTACGTGGACACTGCCAGTTGTTTCATGCTCTTCTCTCCCGTCGCCATTATTTTCTTTTCTATGCTCTGTGTTCCCTCAGGCTGTTGCAGAAAGGAACCAAACTACTCCGTTGTGTGAGAACCTTCCATTTGTTTTCGTCAACGCTCGCAGTCTTTCTTATAGTCGGCCGCCACCTTCGTGTTTCACGATGTGGATTCGGACGTCTGGTGGCCCGTGTCCATCCATCTCCTCTGTGTTCCTTACGTGCTGAGATGCCGGCCAGCGTTATTTATGGCTGTCCGAGTGGTGGCTACGCGGCCTGCAGTTGACGAATCGGGTAATGAGACTCTGCTTTATACCGTGGCAATCGCTTTGGCAGGGTGTTCTTACTTGATTATTTTCTCTCCATCAAAAGTGATGCGGCGCTAACCAGGTTGGGTAAAAATAACCTGACTGTACCCAGGAGAAGACTTCATGCCTCTTTTAAGCTGTTGTTTTGCATCAAGGAGATATGTGAAGAGGTGCGAAGAAATAGACTGATGTGAACAGCTAGGCGGATCGGCGTGAATTCATCTTAGTTGAATACGAAACAAAACAGCAACAGGGGACGAGCAATTACACACGATTTCTGCTGTGTCATTTTTTATATCTTCCTTAGAGCTTTATGCCGTGTAGGGTCTGCTGAAAGCATCGAGCCTTAACCATGCTCTTGCTGTGTATTGCGAGAGGCGTTAAAGCTGTTCAGGCTAACGCCCTCGACTGATGCGCAGAAAGCACTGTGTGCAGACCATTCGGCGTGAAGATTATTTGAATATTTTCCCCATTGTCCTTGTAGGAGGCAGAGAGAGTATCAGTCTACGACGTGACAGTAGACACGCGCCTTCAGCAGGCGCTGCATACCGTCTGGAATGTTCTGAGCACCAAGTTTCAGTTGTTATTTAAATGCTGTTTACAGCTGCACAGTGCACCTCTGTCTTCCAATTGGCTAGGTTGCCGAGTGGGAACTTCATTTTATCTGAGAGTTTAGAAAGTGCTTCAGCAGCCAGCACCCACAAAGAGTTCAGTCATGGCCACGCTCATGCACTGCCATTTGAAGGCACGGGCTGAATGCGTTGCTTTCTACATAGAGCCAGTATATTTATCAGATACCCATAGCAAAGCGTCACTGGGCGAAGCCAATGTCACGTGGGATTCTCGGTCCCACCCATGGTCCCACCAGATGTGGGGCAGTTCCGTGGCGAGCTGGTGCGAGCAGTACACCGGGCCCGGGCGGAGCAGAGGAGGTCATCTGACACATTATCCGCCAGGTGTCGTATGCTGGTCGGTGGACTGCGTGCTCTCCGCTGATTACCGGTTCTCAACTGATGCGTGGGACGTCCACAGTTCGCTGGGGCACAGTGCCGAGCGTCATCGCGTTTGTGAATTTTTTTGAAATTATAAAACTGGTATCACTATTACTAGCATACAGCTACAATTTATTACAGCAAGGCGTCTAAATATCATAGTTAATTAGTTAATCTTAAGCATTATTATTAGGCTTATTAGTTAACAAAATTCTCCTCTTTTTCTGTTGTCCGTCAACACTGGTATTACTACACAACAAAAAGGTAAACATAATTGAAGAAACCTATCTATAAAAATTGCTGGCGGGCTTCTCTAAAAGGCCCTTTGTGAAGATTTCTCGAATAAACATTCCCTTAGCAGTAGCAAATCTGCGTGCCCGTATGTTGTTTTGCCCCTTTTCATTCGCGTAAACAGTTATAGATTCTAGACATCGAAATACCGCAGCAGTAGGATTCTTTTTCTTTCACTATATTCCTATTTTTCTTTTTTTTTTCACTACCCATGTGATGAATGTGTAAGCTAGTCGCGGGCCCATATCACAGGTGCCAAACGCAGCGGCCCGTGAAGTGTTCCGGAAGTGTGCTTGCTCTCTTGGGTGCGCACCGGCTCCCTTACTTATTTCCCTCCCTTCTGTTCTTCATCTGTATGAGTTGCGGCGTCGTTCAATACCGCCGCACACATTCCAGCTTCCCAGAACGCTGGAAGCTGCCGCAGGGCGAGCGGCAAACAGGGGAATGAAAGGCACAGGGGAGGAATAGGGAGGGAAGAGTCGGTGGGGACGGGCGGAGGAGGATGCACAGCGGTAAACACGGAAAAGTTCCCGGAGAGCTGCGGGGAGCGTCATATTTCTGGAGCGAAAAGGAAGGGAGCGACGCTTAACGAAGGCTGCGCGACCCGACATTAAAGGGCGCATTTCTGGGCGGACGGCCCCCTCGGGCCTTCTGTTATGAGCTTTCGCGAGCAAGGGAGCGTGAGGTATTACGCGAGAACGCACCTTCCCGTTTATACCTTTCCAGGACGACGCGTTTCCTCAGCCGGGCTTAAGCGCTAGATGCCGCGCTCAGTTTTACGGCAGCAATTGCAGCGGCAGCGCGACGCCAACATTTGGTGAACGATGCCGCTATGATTAAAGATTCATGCTTCTGCCTCAGGGAGGGGATAGTCACGTTTGTATATGGCCATACCTGAGCTCGGTAGGCTGTTGAAAAGTGCAGCACCGTACGCGCGCGCATAAGAAGAGTGTTGCAGCTGGGAGTACGAGGGGTGCTGCCGTGTCGTTCCGAAGCGTGAATTTTGCATGTAAAGGCGCTCGAAGTAGTTTAAACGGTCCGGGGCGATCTAAAGCGTTGTTTTCGTCCCTGTCTGACGTCTTTACGAAAGAAAGGGTGTGAAAATCCTCCTTTCTTCTCCTGCCCCTCTCCATTCGACTCGCCAGCCGTTTAAAGTGCAGCCTAGAAACCGCTGAAAGGCTCTGTGCATAACTAAAGTGCCTAACAACAAGGAAGCAAGAAAAAAACGCGGCAGCTTATGCGGCAGCTGTAATTGGAAGTTTCTAGATGAAAATAAGAATACAAGAGATGTGAAACAATAACAAGAAGGAACATGCAGAGCTACTTGGAGGCCAATGCCTAACCAATCTCGGTAAAGGGGCTGCTGAGCGAAGGTAAACGTGTTTAGAGACCATGCAGAAACAAAATTGAAACAGTTAGAGCAGTCCTTATTTAGAACGTTTAGAATATGCAGCTCAGCATTATTGGACACAAAAGTGGAATAAGCGCGCTGTTTCAAAAAAAAAAAGATTTCATTAAGGACAGACAGCTGGCCAGATGATTTTAGGATAAATTGACACAAAGGCAGGCACTGCTAAACTTTGCTGTTTAGCGCATGGATTTCCGGCGAGAGCCCGGTTACTGCGCGCTTGCTGTGCTGCTCCAGACAGTGTTCACCTGAGGCCGATTCTCTGTCTGGTTCCGGCGCCGATCGGCTTCTCGCTCGGCAGCGCTCACGGCAGGGCCTTCTCTGCGGAGAGGGCATTTCGGAATGTTGAGCGCGGTGGTCGGAGAGCGCTTCTTAGCTGAAGTACAGCTGGCGCATGCTTCCCGCCGAATTTGATTTTTACAGTATGCATGGCTGTGATGCTAATGTGCTCGCGGCGCAACCGCTTACTCCTCTTAGATCTAATTTACCCAACATCGCCACACTCGCAACCCTACCCGAGCTTTGTGGGAGGAAGTGTTGACTGATTCCCTCCCGTACCGCAAGCTTTGGGGTGGCCGCGCGCGGAAAGTCGCCAGTACCGCTGGCATCCTGGACTAAGGAAGCCACTCGCGGGAAGCTGGCAACCATAACGGATAAATAAGTTTACTCTTTCTCCCACCTCTTAGCTCTAACATAAACTTTGCCATGGTTCCCCATTGTCTGCTTCTCCTTAGTTTTCTCTTTGGCCACGCGATGGTTTCAGCGACGCGACAGATGTGCTAGGCTCCTGTCGTCGGCTGACAGTGAAGCTCTGATCAGGTGGGGACTCTGTAAAATGGCTGTCACCGTGAAATTGCGGGTGAAAGGGCCACGTAAGATTTCGCGAGTAAAAGAAGGAACGCCTTCACAGTCTTACGCGCCCACTTCCCCTGATGCCGGACTGATAACCGCTCGGCGCGCAGGTTCTGATACAATGGCTCGCGACAAACATTGCCCTATCTTCAAAAGTTGCTTTGCCAAAAGTAATCAACATAGACAGTTTGATTCTAAGTCGTATGCTGAAGTATCATGCCAGCCCTCAAGCTCTAAATCTCTGTATGGTAAGAAGAGCCCTTGTCCTCACCTTCCATGAACTTTTCGAGAACTTCACAACGCTAGGTTTTCAAGAGGGCAGTGTAGTTCCGTTTATGACCTTGAAAAGCTTTAGAGGTCAAACCGTAGAGCAAAGTCACGTAGGCCATGGTCGCGCATACATGCCAAACCAAGATTGTGGGCCACCCCCTAAACCTCTCGAATGTCAAGGTCCAAGCCAAGGTCAAGGTCAAAGGTGGAGAGCTGGAACAACTTGCGATGCTGTATGACGGTGACGTTATATAAAATGAATTAGAGTACAAGCACATCAATCATGTGACATCGATGGAGAGCTGCGTATGTATACCAACGGCGAGCCGGTGGGTGTAGAAACCGGTTTTGCGATGGAGGAGGAGGAACATCCTGCCGTGACAGCACGCCGGAAAGCGAAGCTTCAACGTTTCAATGAGGCTAGGAAGAAACACCGTGCCGAAGAGACAGAAGAAGAACGACGTGCGACACGCGTCGAGAAACGACAGAAGAGTGCTACTGGAGGGTGGGGGGGGGGGGGGGGCGAAGAAACAGCAGACAGCACTCCATATGGTACGTCTAGCGAGCGACGCAGAGCCGATGGTTTCTTTTTCTTCTCGCCAGGTTTAACCAAAGCTAAACCACAGCTAATTTTTTATCTTCGGGGAAACCGTAAGGGCTCTGCTACTCGAATGAGAAGCAAACCATGCAGCCTGGTTACTTTTGGCAAAGGCTGTATGTACCGTCTTTGCCAAAGGTAACCGAGCAGCCGCGCGGGTGGCCGGAGCAGGCTTGGAGCCGAACTTCGACTCTTGCCGCTACTCCTCATCTGCGAGTGTAAACTGGCTGACATAAGCCTGCGCCCTCGCTCACTACGACAGCACTCCAAAGGCACGAAACTACTCGCCACACATACTACCTGCTTGCTTCTTATCATCCATGGAAGGAGAGCGAGAGCGCGGGCTTACTTCACCCAGTTTACATTCGGAACCGGGGAGCAGCGACCAGCGCCGGGGACAGCAGCGCCGCCGCTCGGCTGAGAGCCCGCTCCCGCCTCCGACGCGGCTGCTCGGTTACTTTTGGCGCAGGCGGTACGTGTTAAGCCTGCCGTAGGTCTGCGGCCACAGCACTTATCTGCTGGGATTGCCGATCTATTTTATTGGCAGCTTCGCAGCAGGAAGACGCTAGCTATGCATCGCAGCTTGATGCATTCGGCGACGTTTGACGACTGGCTCCTGCCCAGTTCAAGAGACTGTGGCGGTCTCTATGCTCCGGTTGAAGCTTGCAGAACGCGATTAAGATGGGCCTAGCGGAGTCCTGCGCGCAGCCCAACGGCGGCCCGACTTACTCTCACTCAAATTCTTACGAAGCACTCGAAATTGTAGAGGGCTGCGTACAAGAAAAATCAGAAACATATATCATTTTAAGTGAACTCGCAGAGTTCAACCCTGCTGGCAGAATTCCATCGAGACATTGTCAGCCTATCACTGAACATCATATATTTAAGAAAAAAATCATTAGTTGCTACCCTAGTCCGCAATCTAACCGCCTCCTTCTCGATTCTGTGACTGCTTCGCTGCCTCCGCTGCCGACGTTGCCGATGCCAAGGCTGCCTCCGATGCCAATGCCAAGGTGTCAGTTCCAAGGCAGGAGCACTGCCGACGTTCTCGTTGAGAAAAAAGGAGTAAATTAACAAAAGTGGGGCAGTGTTCTATCTTCGTTGCATGCCATTTCCATACCGGTAAAAAAAATGACAGTCGATCTCGTCGTGGATAGTCGACGTAAGCATCAAATGCACTCTAGGAAAGGCATGCCGCGTTCTAGGGCGTCTTCAGAGATAGTGGTAGCTGCACTTGAGCCTTGAGGAGCCATCAGCCGCCTTTTTTTAGTTGAACAACGCGCTCAGCCTCCTTCGCCTCTTGATGTGTAGCACCAGAACGCACTATACTGGACTCTACCGGGTATTTCAGGGAAGACTAAGTAATTTTCAAAAGGAGGATTTCGGAGGTAAAAATATGGCCTTTGCGGCACGGTATGACAAGAGTTGGCGGACACCAGAAGATCGATGAATAATGTTACCTAGTAACCTGGTTCACTAATTTCCAATAAATAACTTTTTAACCATTAGAGCTAGGCGCCTGGTTGTAATTAGAGTTTTGGAGCCGGCAGTTTGTAATGCCATACCAGTTTTTATAATTTCGAAAACGCGCTTACCCTCGGCGCTGTGGCTCGTCAAAATTTGGCTATTTCGACTAGTTACGTAGACTGGAGGGGTCGCTTTGCCTGCATGCTCTTCCATGTCGCAGGCATTTTAGCACCAGGGAAATCTGATGCTATCGCATTACATTCTTAAGGTGACTTAAGCGTCCCCATAGTGTATTTTGCCAAGTTTCTGCACCTCAAACAAGTACCAACGAAACTTATTTGAAAGAAATCAAAAACAAAGGGGTACGGGGAGCTTCCCCTGCTAACGTGAGGGAGAGCTTGGAGGGGACAACAGAAAGCATTAAGGGAAGGAAAGAAATGAGATTTGTTGGCGGTGCGAACTGCTCGAAATTGATAGCCGTGACCAATGCCACTTGGTCACCGTGCGGACGCTGGCCGGAGAGGATTTCCTAGTGCGCCCTCCCAAAAACGGTTTCTTCCCGACGAGATTTTTTTATTTCTTCTTTCGCTGCGAAGGAAATCAATCCGTGAGGTCAGTGCTAACCGGATTCGCCAGTTAAAAGATAGCGAAAAAGATAGAGAACTGTTACCGATTTCAGAAAGGGGCTCAGCGAATCCATGTCGCGCAGACCGCACTCTTCTAGCGCAATTGGTAAACAGAGGAAGAGGTTTCCTGAGGATTGTTCTGTGAAGAGGGTTCAGAGGAAATTGATGTTGTTGTTGTTGTCTTGATTTGAGGCTTGCTATTCTTTTCTTCTTCCTTCTATATCAGACTGCAGCCTTTCAACAGTATAAAAGGGATGCTTTTCAATTGCACTACGACCGTTTCTTAGCTTTGCGGCCATGGCCATTCTCTTTTTGAAAAGTGAGTTCGAATTTCAGCCACGTGTGCTATTTTAGATTACGTTCTCTCTCCCATCGTTTTCTTCTGCGCCTATCCGGATTTGTACCCGTGTATTTCATTCCTGTGAGGAAAGCGGGCTTTGTGAAATGTTTCTAGGGGACTTAGCAGTGCAAGTAGGCTGGCACTGAAGGGCACAGGAAAGGGAAAGCGGACACTTTTTAAGGCGCTGCTGTTTGAAAGACGCCAGCCCCTTTTATGCCATCGACAAACAAGCGCGAAGCTTAAAGTAGAGACCCTTTTCTGCAATGATTTAAAGCTTTCTTACTTTCTGTGGATTACTCGTAGATTACTTGTTATCACGTGATACTGAATATCCCCTAAATATGATAAGCTAAAGGTGTGGGAAAAGAAGCAGAATAAAACATTTGCGGGAAAAGAGAGTTCACTCAAGATCGCAAGCATTATGGCAACATAAGAAACATCTGGTGCACAGATCACTGCACCTGACGTTGCGTTAAATCGGGGTGCGGTACAACTACTGCCCCTTTGTCTTAGGTAATGACCAAAAATGGATGTTTTTGCGGGAACAGAGACTTTCTTCGAGAATAATACGTAGGGGTAGCAGCATGTAGTCGTCGAACACACCAGCGTTTACCTAATGCGCAAAGAAAATGCTATTTATTATTGGCCACGTTGGCCTAATTAGTATAGAAAATGTGGTCATGAATTCGCACTTGCGATCATGGGGCTCAAATTCATGCAAACCATGACCGAAGGTACAAATATTGTAAAACAAAACAACGTTAGAACAACAGGACTCATTGAAGCCTGACCTACAAAACGCTAATACAGCCACTCGACATTTAGTTTCTACAGCATTACTGTGCGCTCAAAAATATAATATCCACTGATCATACAAAGAATCCACATAAGTCTAATCTATTAACAGGATTCAATCTCTGCCGCTCATAATCGACCCGTTCATGTGACCACCGATAAAAAAAAGCGTTAATGAACATCTGCCCATATACGGTCGGGCCGCTGCATTTTTCTACAATATGATCAGCAGTTCTAGGTGCCGGCTATAATCGCCCGTACCAGCCGCCATGGCCGAATAGAGCTCCGCACTGCCATTAATCATCGCAATCAAGTTCCACTCATCGCTGGAACCTGACCGTCACGTTTGTCACCTATAACACCTTCCAGTACCGCTTGAAATTTTTCAGCATTTAACCGCGATAAACAATGTCTATTCTGTGTAGGCAGCATTTCTGTTGCTAATGTTTTTTTAATTTATCTTCGTAAAAGTGTGATATATAATTGCTTCTAAGGTGATACCTTTCTTGTGCATAAGTAGTGTTCTTTTATTTGTACTTACTTTATGCTCTTATATGATTATAACGTGACTCTGTACCTTTACCCCCTATACAATGAAAACAAATATTTCAGTGGCTCCGCTATTTATCCTTGTGGTATACTAGTTATCAAGTAGTTAACAAGGTCCTAACAATGCGCTAATGTATATTTCTACGAGTTTCTGCCAATTTCACAGACTCGGGTCTATTGCCACAAGGGTTATAATAATGACTATATGAACAACCAACTAACACCGCAAGGCAAACTTTGCCTTGTGAAAAAACTGTACATGCCTTTAGTGACAGTAGTTAACAAGCAAACGTAGATCAACTACGTGAAAGCGTGGATAGCTTCGTAAATGTCACTTGAAGAACACTCTGAATAATTGAAAGAAATATGCACCATTTGTGGCCCAAAGCTTATCAAAAAATAAATGAGCAGCGAACAGACTTTGATTATTGTATCCGAATAGATCAAAAACAGTCAGAGGAGTAAGCGTTACTTGTAATAAAGGTGGATAGTAATTGCTCTCTGATATTAGGAATTTGTACTAAGGAGAGCCCAGCTATTGCCGGAAGGTTTGTGATCGAAAATGGCGGCATTGTTGAGGTAGACGGAGAACGTCTAATTACTGGAAACACTAATCCGATTTTATCGAGCGGCGCACTTTCGATAATCTCCAACTAATGCTCTCAGATAGCAGTCGCGTGGACCGTTGTGCCGTAAACGAAAGCCAGAACGTGAAGAACGTTCCATATCCTGGTATTTTACGTTCGCAGTATTTATATTTATTTCATTTTCACCTAATTTTAATAGGGGCTCGGTTTTACCGCGGCATTAGTGTCGATAAACCAGAGAGTTAGATATGATCACATGACTTTCTCTTCCCTCTTGTTTCTGCATGGAACGAATGCGCACCGTATCAGTGACATGATATGACTTCAAGAGTTTGTGCAAGCCATGTTCGGTAAAATGTTGAAGAATTAATTAGCGCTTATACTAGATTCAATGAGCGAGATAGAGTGGTTACGCAGAGAACAAACGTATTGCGGCAGTAGGTTTTACCTCTTTCGGCCGCTGGTTAGTCATAGGAAATCTTTGAGAATCGTACAGGTTGCCTGCGCTAACATTCCGAAGTCTCGGCCAAGAGAGAGAGAGAGAGAAGTGGTAGAGGAAAGGCAGCGAGGTTAACCAGTAAAATGTTCCGGTGTGCTACCCTGCACTGGGGGAGAGGGATGAGGGGGGTGTAAAAGAATAAAAAGTAGAGAAGTGCGGTCCATAGCAAGCACGACAGGCAAAGACACAAGCACTGCAAGTCACAGGCCGCCGCAGCTGTAGCCTGCACACCTTGAGGGCTGCCGGCCGCTGCGACCTCAGTAGAACAGATTGAGGGCCCTCCATCACAAGGCAGCGCAGACTTTTCAGTGTCAAGAAAGGCTGCTTGCCGTTGCGACTGATAGTGTTGATGACAACGTAAGCATCGGACTTCTCGGAAGGATGAGGCTGGAGGATGCGTTGTGCCAGCTATTGGACAGCTGCAAGCACTGGATTCAACAAATACAGCATCTGCAGTGAATTCGTGCAGCTGGCATGTACATGCTGGAATGCAGCCCACGCATCTCATTCACGATTCGCTTCAGCATTGCAATCACTTGCTCGTCTGCGACCTGGTCCGGTTTCTGACCTACTACACGACCAGCAGAAGGCTCAACACACTGGGTGCGCGGTGACTGTTCTATCATTGAGGGTGTGCAGTGCTTCGGGAGCGATGGCCAAGTCACTTGCCGGTTCCGGTCTTGGACTGGAGTTGTCACATGTGGTTGATTAGCAGTAGGCTCGGGACTCTCAGTACGCAATACCTGCTTGGTCACTGCGGGTGTGTGTAGCTCAGGCAGGGATGGCCAAGGGCCGTCTGCGACAACCGTCTGTGCCTCGCCAGTCATATGGCTCCCAATCCTTAAACTAGTATGCGGACGGATAGGACAAGTTGCGGAAATTCTTGGACGATCCTTTTTAATGCTCGCTATACTTTTAGAAGGTCTGTGACGAGGGCGACGACGCCATCGCACCTTAGCGGCAGCTTCTCTGTGTGTGGAATTGTCGCTTGTCATTTGTTTGAGTATCCCACTTTTCCTTTTCAGGCGAGGACAATCTTTTGAGGCAGCGTCATGAGGGCCGCGGCAATTGGCACACGTAAGGACTGTTACCCGGCAATAATCGCCGGTATGTGGCTGAGTACACTGTAGGCCCACGATGGGGAAATTGCACACACTACTCACGTGTCCTATCTTCATGCATTTCCGGCACTGGAGAGGGTTCGGGACGAAAGGCCTAACTACATGCCTAAAGTGCCCAAACTTCACGTATGTTGGAATGAAGTTCCCTTAGAAGGTCAACTTGATGCAATTTGTCCTCCCAAGACACTGAGCTTGCATTATGGCTACACCGTTGGTAGCTGGTTGAATCAAAATAGGCAGATCAAAGTTGCGGATGGCTACGTCAACTTCGTAAATGACGCCTGCCGTAGTGCCACTGCCTAGAAGGACGTGGGAACGAACGCTGATGCCGCCGAGCGTTCTGATGTTGCTAAAACTCTCAAGCGCAATCCGGTCCATCAAATCAATGGCGACTGCATTCCTAAAACGATTGACCCTCATATCTTTAATTGCGCCCGGGACGCGAGCCTCCAGGAACGCAGACGTGGCTTGCCTATTGATGTGGTTGAGATTGTCGGTGGGAGTCTCTGGTACAAATAGGACAGTATGTGCCGATGATTCTCGCTCTGTAGTGATCGTGGACCTACTCGATGACGACGAGTCCTCACCTATGCGCAGTCTTCGTTTGACCTTCGTGCTTAGGACTCTGATGAAGCCGTCGTCAGCCGAAGATTCACTGGTGGTCGAGTACACCACGGTGGCCTGGCTGCTTGCGTCATTCGGGAGGCCAAGACATTTCCACTGGGCGGCAGCGGCTGACCGACCGGACTGAGGTTCAGCAGCATCCACTTCCATTACCGTCACCAAAAAAGAAACAGTGGTTTCATCCTAATGTCGTAAATCCGAAAAAAAAAACTGAAGAGGCGAAGGGACGCCATTCTGGTCTAGAGCCACTTCGCCTTCGAAATCCTCTCGGTCAAACTGTTTATTTGATCTTACAGACCTCAACGCTTGCAGACTCCGGAATCTAAAATTTCTCTAAGCTAAGTACTTCACGCTTACTTACGCACGGCTTATGTTCGGGATTCGACGTCGATTGCATCCTCTTAGACAAACGAAACGCGGACGGGAAAGCCCGATGAAAGCACAAAAATAAAGTTTTTGATTAGTCTGTACTAAACAGGATCTCTTGAGCACTACCTCATGAAGGATAATAACTGAAAGCCATTGTCGAAACAGCCCGTCGATTAGAGAAGAAAATTACTGGACGATCATGAAACCTGATGTGAGGAAGCTGCGATTGCTGGTGGATTTCGCCATTTCGGTCAGTGACGTGCACTGGAGAGGTTGCTTTCAATGCAAGCTTTTCGAAAGCGAATATATTCTGAGCGATGTACCAAGATTTGTTGTAGGTAAAGATTACTCTGTACTAAAACGTCACAGCCTAACGCGCGGGAATACATCAAGCGGTAGTTTACTTAGATTTTTGCGAGTTATAAATGTGTATCACGGAATATACTTAAAAAAAAACACAAGGGTTTTCTGTACTCCTTTAGAACCCTCTCTCGAAGGGTGAAAAAAAAAGTTGTTTAATGATGGGTAGTAAAAAGTTTCGAAGTTTCAAAAGCTAATAATCACAAGCAGCAAAATGTTTATCATTTGTGCCGCTCTTTATTTATGAATCAGCTGTCACCTCAAAGGATCATCATGATTTCGCAGAAAAAACAATTCCGTGGCCAAGTTTGGGTTGTAATAGGTATTTGAGAGAGAAAACAAAAAAATTACAAATTAAAACAAGGTCAACCAAGTGGTTACAAAAGCAAGCAGCAGTCCTAGAGATAACTTCGGGTTGTTTTCAACCCAGTGCGAAGATACGTATGCGTGCGCTAACATCCGTGATGCTCTTTCTGGTGAGAGGCTCTCACTTCTTGTAGCTGTTTTAACTCAGGCATGAACAAAAAGGGAAAGTTAAAATTTAGGTTTCCTGAGTAAAACCAGAAAGATTGCGGTTTTCACTCAAATGCGCAGGAGGAGAGTGGATGGCGGGTGATGTGGGAATCGTTTCCGGGTCACCGGAGTAGCTTGCCCCCAGGGTTCACTTCAGGCGCTTATTTTCTTTTTTCGCCTGATGTGGTTGATCTTTATGCAGTCGGCTAGCCCCATTCTCCACTCAGAGGTTTCCCAGGAAGCCACTGCAATGTCAAGCGGCAGAGCGGAGTTGAGATTCAGTCATGACCCAAGGGCATTCTGCCACCATCCTCTGGAGCTACGAAAAAAAGGTTCAAGAAAAAAGCTACTATTACTCTACAGAGGTATGTGCTGAGCAACGAGACGAAATGTTTGCTTCAGAGTAAGTAATCCCAAACTAGAAGTCTAGCGCGGTGCAGCGACGCGGCCGTCATTTTCTTCTGCTGCTGACGCCGTCATTTGGAATTAATGTTTCGTGACTTTCACTTTTAACCAAAACACGGTGGGGAAAAGCAATGACATTGTTGCTTCTGCTTACCGCTGAAAGAACTCCATCGGGAGTCTTGTGTTCTTCAGAAAATTTCTTGCTTGTTGTATGCCGTCGAGTCGAAAACGTAGCTCGGTGCCTTAGGTGCTTTACTTTTTAGGTTCTCCTTGAAAAAGAAAATAATGATAACGGATTGCAAATAAGTGATGAGTTGGTTCTCGTTTAACTGAGTGTTTAATTTATTAGTGAAACGAGTGCGAGGTTTATGCATATAATTATTATAATCATTAGCAGAACTACGCTCACTGGAGGAGAAAGGCCACTCCCGCATCACTCCAACTTAGCCCCGTCCTGTGCCATTCGCTGCCACCTTATTCCTGAAAGCTTCCTAATCTCATATGCTCACCTGACTTACTGCCTCCGACGCCAGCGCTTGCTTTCTCTTGGAACCCACTTTGTTAGCCTAAGGGATCATCGATTGTCTTGCTTTCACAATGACGTGCCCTGCCCATATCAAGTTCTTCTTCAGCAAACACTTTCAGCAGTATTTAAAATTTGGCATCTCGAGGTACAAATACTGCAGTATTGCTCGGGCAGCAGATGTCAGAAATTAGGGAATCTTTTTATGTACTGGCCTGATTAGTTAAACCAAAATGATAAAATTTCCAGCTATAATAGTTAGGTGCCCGGTTGTAAGCTCAGATTTGTAGCTGGCTATAGCCGCATGAGCTTTAAGAATTTCGAAAAAAAAGGGCAGTTCTGTTCGGCTCTGAGGCACAATGAATTCTGGCCCTGCGTACGCACCGGACTGGTAGTGTGTGGCCGGAAGTTAGTGCTTCCATCCAGTGGTGCACGTATCACGCGGCCTTGTTTACCCGACTGGCTCTAGACAGTTGGTGCAGCGAGCAGCGTTCCTGGTTAGACAGAGAAGACCACGTGAAGCGGGCTCCATGGAGTGATGTGTGCCCGTGGGTGTGGCTTCGCGTGATCGCCAGGACGACGAGCAGAATGCGTTAAGTCTTAGTGCTGAGCATAACCGAAATTCTGAAGTTCAAAAATTAATACGGTTATTACTAAGAACCAGAAAGAAACCTATGGAACTCCCCCGCGACGACAGTATGCCATCTCGAGCATGGAGGACTGGGAGATCCTGCTCACGTCTGCAGACCTGACATGGCAGCTTGCTGCGGTGACTCGGGCTGCCGACGTCATGTTCCGACATGGCCATCCTGATGCAGTTCGGAACCGCGCAGTAGCCCAGGGACCCAGCGGGGTCTAAAATTCACTTCCGAAAAAAAAAAAAACGTTTTTCTGTCTGTCGGTCAAGTTATAACCAGAAGCCTAACAGCAATAGCTAAATAGCTAGTACAGTTAAGCGTCTGCTTCTATCCTCCCAGCGAGATATGTATTTAAAAACCGCACTGAATCCAATTGTTTCGATGAAGAGAGTTCGAGAAATGCATTATGAGCATAGGAAAAAAATTCCCTCAACCCCCATCCTCGTAGTTTACGAACGCTCATGGAATGAGTGTTTACGCACGTTCCAGGACCGCAGGTGGTCGAAATAAATACGAAGCGCTCTACTAAGGTGCACCGCATAGCCCCACAGTCCATGTTGACATGGACACTAAACTGCGTGTCCTGTTCATTGCACGTTTGAACTGAGCGGTATTCCCGGTGTTTTAAAAAATCAAATTTTATGTGGGCTGGATTGTATCGCAAGCGTACTACATTTGCGGCTGAACTACGTGAAACTCAGCGCCCAAACAGCGGTGAGTCTGGACGTATCGCCGCAAAGAATTCAGCGCATGCTGTTACCCGAAGTCACTTCTCCAAAAAGCAAGCTTATTCCACTCCACCGGAATTCGCGTCTGCCGCTCGACGTCGACTTTAAAGCTCTTCACACGCCTAGAAAGGCAGCATTCCACCCTTTTTTTTCGCCTAGTGTTTGCGGGAGAGAAGGAGAAACAAAATCTAGACGAAAGAACTGAGAGAAAAGAGGAGCTATACGGCCTTCGGAAGTCGCATGCATTTCTGTTGGCCCTGGCGCCACGAATCTACATTTTCCAAGTTTCCAGCCTACATATGCGGATCTCTCGCGCGTATGAACCAGCGGAATAGAATGTCCTACTCCTCGCTAGCTGGAACGAGCATGCGTGATGGTCTCGTTTTTTGTCTGCTGTTTCTCTGTGTTCTTGCTCGTGCACTCGCACGCACGCCTGCATGCGAAATCGTTGCCCGGAGTGTCATATTCTCCTTGCCCGGCGGAACTGCTTCGAAGAAGTAACAAGAGAGCGCAGTGCCAGAGCGCACATCGCATAGTGTAGGCCAGAACGCGAGACGGCGATTTTGAGATGCACGACGTCTCTGACACTCTGCTGGTGGCAGTACCGCATTTCAAGTTTTTGTTGTTAGCTATCGTCGAATGGATATATTTGACGTCATGAAGAACTTCTGGGATCATGGTAGATTATTTTTCGGTTTGACTCATAGCCTCGCAGACTTTTTATTCATGTAAGTGTCTACGGTGCCTTTGGAAGGAGGTTTCATATCTCTATCTCTTTATTGGTGTTTTTGTTCCTGTGCATACGTAGTGGCAAGTAACTTTGCGATACGAGTTCTGTTTATTCGGTCGCACCAGTGCAGGCCTATCAGTTTGGACGCTAGTTAAAACGGGTTGAAACATTTGGAAAGCAGGGACAGGGTGCGTCTGAAGTTCCTAGGCCACAGGGTCTGCTTTTTGGCCCTGCAGTATAGGGCGTTTACGACATCCTTGCACCTAAGAGCCTAGGACAGCTATCATTATCACCCCTGAGAACCCTCCTAGCTTGGTAGCTTCAGACATCTGAAGTGGCAGAAATATGGTGTTAAAAAGCAGACCTTCTGGCTTGAAACTTATTACTCATCCTGTGTATGGAAATTCATTCATTCATTCATTCATTCATCCATATTCTTGATATTTATTCGTGCTTTTTGTTACGGTGACACCTGCTTATGGGTGCCAACCCTGAGTCATCGTGGAACTGAAGTCCATTATAGTTGATCTTCTTTGAATTGGCTAGGCTTGACGCCCAATCGAATCGGTGCCAGTCAAAAGCACACCAACTCAAAAAGCCAGGCAAAGAGAGAAATGCGAAGAGAAGAAAGAAAGAAGAGAATTATAATAATAAAGAGAAAAAAATTAGAGGGACGCCGCCGAGGGGAGAGAAATAGAAAGAAAAGAAAGAATAAAGAGGAATACGGAATAATTGGGAGCCACGAAGGCTCTCGCCTTATGTTTGAACTAAGCCACAACATAGTTAAGCCAGTTTTTAGTTCGGTTCCTTGGTAAGTGAACACTTGGTAGTTCATTTAGTTTCGAGAAGTGTCAAAATAAATGGCTCGAGAAAATATTTTTACCACTTTTCGGTCCAAAAATAATGAGGAGAAACGATCAGAAAAGATACTTTATTAAGTGTACCGTACTTCTTAACTTATAAGTTATGATGATGGTGATGATGCTGTATTTTATGACCCAAGGGAATCTGTGGCCAAAGAGGGCCGTAACACAGGGTGTCTTTCGTCTGGTCAAGGTGGGGTCAAAGACCCATTTCTTGAAGAATTTCACCCTAAACGCGCTGAGCAGCAGGCCAGGAGAAAACTGGTGCCCATTGTATCCCAGGTGGGTACCCAGCGGCACTGGGGATCGAACCAGATGCTCAAACCAGTAGGCCGACACTGCGGTGCTCCATACTTAACATGACTTCACTACCTGAGACATAGAAGTAAAATACGTCAAGTAAATTTAGCTGAATTCCCTGATATGCGCTTTGCGGTTGGCAGCTACTAATGAATTCCTAAAGCAACATTGAAATTTAAAGTACCCACCGCGGTGACTCAGTGGTTAGAGCGCTCGGACAACGAGCCGGAGTTACCGGGTTCGAAACCTGGCCGCGGCGGCCGCGTTTCGATGGAGGCGAAACGCAGAAGGCGGCCGTGTGCTGTGCGATGTCAGTGTGCGTTAAAGATCCCCATGTGTTCAAAATTATTCCGGAGCACCCCACTACGGCACCTCTTTCTCACTTTCTTCTTTCACTTCCCCCTTACTTCGTTCCCTTACGGTGCGGCTCGGGTGTCCACTGCGATGTGAGACAATTACTGTGTCATTTCCTTTCCCCGAAAACCAATTTTTTAAAATTAAAAGCCCGACCAAAAATGAAGGCATGCATTATTCATCTTTCGAAGTTTCAATCAATACCTTCTTGCTTATTTTTTGCTGTACACCTGACATTCCCTGCTAAAAAAAAGACCACCTGGGGCTCAGTTGGTTGGCTCAGATATTTATCCGCTCCTGTTGCTGCTGCACCATGCCACTTGCTTTATTTTCTAGCAGGAAAACACAACACACCGCTGTAGGTTTTAATGTCCAACATCTGGAATGTCCGAATGCGGAGCACTGTTTCAGCCCCTAAAAGAGCAAACGGACTTTGAAAAGGGAAGAACGCAACCCCCGGCTTGACAAAGCAAAACACAAGGCTTGTGAGAGGAGACACGCCGACAAGCTCGTGAAATGAAAGTGGGATGCTTTGCATTGTTTATGTCAAGAATTAAAAATTTACATTAAGTAGGCAGATATTATGGAAATTAATACAGAGATAATAGAGGAACACTCCTGGCAACCTAGCGACACATTGTTTCAAATGCACTTGCCGCCCAAAATATGAAGACAGAGAAGTGAGAGGCAAAGCAGAAGATAACGTAGCTAAGACAGTTAAGGTAACACATGTCCCAAAGCCATCAATACGTCTGTCTCGAAATTACCTGTAATACTTTCGACTGCACTAAAATGTGATAGCTCCGCATGAGTGATGTCTAGCCATGATGTATCCCCCTTTGTCAAAAGTTTAGAGCCCCAGGGGGTTGGTCTCTGAACTACACCGTGTGGTTTTTAATGCATCCTTGGGGATGAAATTCTGCCGAAGGTAAGAACATTTTTGGTCCTGCCTCCTCTAATGGTGGACTTCCACGAACGCTACAGGAGCACTACTGCACAGTTTAGAAGCAAACTCCCTGAACACTACACTCTTGACAAAGGCTATATGTTACACTCCGCAGTTCCTAATAAATTGTTAAAAGTTAGAGCTCGTATGTCATCTGTCTTTATCCGCTGACCTATATTAAGCTGCGCTATTTTTTTGCAGAGTAAGCAAGCCATATATCGCTGTCAGTGACAAATAAATAGATTTACTGACAGCGTATGCGAACTTAATGTCGAGAAAGACATATATAAGGAGCACCGCGAGAGACAACATGAAAAAGAACATCATAAAATAAATTCGTTGAAAGTTCTCGCTTCGTACTGTCTATTCTGTGGTAGTCCCATCGCAAAGGGCGCACTTTAGAATGCAGTTCTTTTTTTGTTCAGAAGTTGTATAGGGTGGTCTGAATATAGTGTTACGTAAACTAGCGAAACGTAGTGCTGCATTTATCATAATCATATTTTTATTCTCGCAAGTGAAAATAATAGTATTACTATGCGGTCACGCTGTCAAAATTTATTGCCCTGTTTCCGTGTCTTTTTTCTGCTTCGTTTTGTCGTCATTCTGCACTTCTGCACTCCATTCATGTGTCTTCTTCAGCATGCTTTAATTTTTGTCGCTTCGTATGGCGTCTACTAAACACTTAATTTTAAGGCAAAAAATTTGATTGAACAGTATAACTGGTGCGAAATAAGTTTATTAAACTAGGAAAATGAACAATAAAAACTGTGGTTGATTTAGAGTTGATTACACTTTTTTTTTTGTTTCTAAATGAAAAGGAAGTGAAGAGAACATTCTCACGTACGGGTGAAGGAGTTTCGTTTTCCTTCGGTTTCAGACCAGCTTTTCTGGTGTTTATAAAGCGGAATTTTTTTTCATCATTTTTTTAAAGATAGCGAGCTTTTCAAAAATAAAGAACACATGTGGAGTGATAAATCTTGGCTGCCCGTTGCGTTATGAAGCGTTAAGCATACGGAGTTGCATGTGCCGTTCTTAATTCTTGCAAAAACGGCAAACATTAACTGCATGCTGAGTGACATTCGAAGCTCCCGTTAAAGTTTCCTGAAAATTTGCTGCGCGCACTTCACAATGTCGGTTATGTTCAAATATTCAAGCTGACGTAAATCAAATATTTATTTCATTAAAGTGTGTTTCTCCTATGAGTGAGCGTTCGTGCAGTGAAGCATAATTTACGAACTAGTTTATTTTTTGTTCGTTGCTGACAGTTACAGAGGCGTCACATGTTGCTTAATGGATTATTGTAATAAATAGTTGCATAGTGATGCATTTGATGCAAGTAGTGTCTATGGGTATCGTACTAAGGAGCGCGAGTACGCGCATTTCATTCAGTATGTTTTGTTTTTTTGCTGAGTTTATCCACATAAAAGGTGCTTAACTATAGTGCCGTAGTGAGGCAGAACAAAATATCTTAGCAGTGTCCGTTGATGGAAGGCTACGAAGCATCATATGGTCGGACTCTTTGGCGACGGATAAACGGAACTCTGCCGCTGGGCGAAGCCGACGTGCTATATTTCTGAGACAACTAGGCATTAAAAGAGTAAATATGTATTTGCAAAATCTGAACGCTGGCCACGTCGGTGCATAGACATCGGCTGCTTTTGTCTTCTGATCACCAGGCGGCCCTTTGTTGTCGGGTCTGCTCCTGACTACTTCATGGAGAGGTGCACAGAGTGGCCATCTCTGCTTCCGTCGGAAGAGCGAACGCGGCCTGTAGATTTCGGCATAACACTGTTTTTCCTGTTGTCCCTTTCTTTAAGTTCCTCAGACTTGAGACCTAGAAAGACTGCCATTACCTGGTCGAGAGGTCTGCAGGCACTTCTTGTAGTCATACACGATTCAGACCAGCAGTGACTGAGCCGGAGCAGCGGTAAGGCAGTAGCGTTCCATGATCTTTTCATTAAGGTCGTCAATTCTGACGGCGCTATAGTCAGGAGAAACGGCAGAAAACGAGGGAATTGTTTTGGTCATTTGTTTATAATACTGCCAGTGTTTTTCTTACACTCACGACGCCTATACGGACAGGAATCAAAGTAATACAAAGCATAGAGAGGTTTTTTAGCCAGTTAGAACCGAATAGTTAGGAGGGCAAGTGACTAAGGGCACACATAATCCCTCATTATGATGCCTGCCCTGGTTCTTTTTTTTTTCTTGTACCCTTCACTGCTACCGCAGCGGTAGCCAAGTGGTTGAGCATCCGCCTCACATGCGAGAGGTGTGGGTTTCGATACCCAGTGCCGCCGGGTACCTACCGGTGATACAATGGATACAAGCTTTCCTCTAGAACTAGGGCTCGGCTTATTTAGGGTGGAATGCTTGGAAAATGGGTTTTCGACCCCGCCTTGGGAAGTCGAAAATAGCTTGTGCCATGGCGCTCTTTGGCCATAGATGACCTTGCGCCATAAAAATCCATAATCATCATCATCAGACTTCACTGCTATCAGTTTGCCCCAGTGGCATCCGCAATCTGTACCACGAATAGAAAACCGAGCGAACCGCTGCATACATCTTGCAGCGTTGTCCCATGAATCTAGAACTGGAAAGAACAGTAGTGGATATGCCGAGATAGCCTCGCAAACTTGCCTGTTTAAACATCTACCAACCGTTACTGCGAGGTTGAAGGTTTGGGCTGGTTGTTGGTTCATGATCAACCTTACTGCGACTTGGATGCCGTTCTTGGCTTTATTGATACGATCCGTGTCATGGTTTGGTGCACGTAATGGTTTACGAGGGGAGGACAGCTCATCAACGTTCAGGAAACAGCCGGGCATTCCTTTGACAGTTTCATCTTCGTCAGTCAATCATTCGGATAGCTGGTATTTCGCACCCTCCCCTTCCCCCTTTTGACAAAAGCTGCTAAAGGGAAACATGGAAATCGGGAATGCAGTAATTAAAGGCGGCTTGAAATCAGTCAAAGTGACAGTGGCTGGTGCGCTGCTCGGTACGAGTTCGCGTGCGTAATTGAACTTACGGCTGACAGTTTTCGATGAATGTGAAACGCAAAAACACCCATGTACTGAGCTTTCTGTGTAAGTTAAGAAGCCGCATGTTCCAGAATTAATTCGGAGTCCTCAACTACAGGTCTTTGTGAGTGTCGCTTTAGCTCAATGATAAAAAAGAAATGGTTGCAATACATACGACTAGAACAATTTCAATGGGTTTCTATCACACTATGAGATACGGTTCTATGAGATAATTCCACTTTTTGAACTCCAGTTCGGTTTTTTGAGAGATTGCTTTAATTCATTTCATGTGGTAATCTACATCTCCTATCGTGAAACAGCACAAGATGTCTCCTGAATGTGAAGTGCTCCGAAATGATGCTTCAGTTGACAGGATTCTCAAGAATGTTCTGTGGCGGCTGCTTTTTTTTTTTTCAAACCATTTGCCAGTCACAACGGCCGATATATAAACGCTTCTTATCACTGATAAAAAAAAAACCGTATTCGGTACTGTAGTTCTGTTTCTGGCATTTATTGCGAGATTGCTAGGTTTGAACAGAAAAGCTGCGCAAAAGCAGCGTGACGCGCTTTTGTGGCATTAGTGCTCACGCCGTGAACCTCTCTTTAAAGTTTATTTAACTGTTCCAGTGTCTGCTGCTTAGTACTACATTTATACAAGAATTGCTGTGCACCTACGGAGTAGTCAGTGCTGGGCGTTGAAATTGTGAATACCCACCCCCCCCCCCAAAAAAAAGAAAAAAGAAAGGGGGGTTATCGTAGTTAAACCGAGTATATGTGCCAACGCATGCGATTAGCCTGGTTGGCTCATTGTTGGGTCGTTGGCAGGTCTGGCGACGACAACAGACTTGGGTTAAGCTCTGATCGAGGTTAAGCTGATCTGGTCTGTTCGCGGCATAGATGGAAGTTGATGACGACGATGTGAAATGCACAGCACAAGAGTGTGTTACAGTTTAACACGAGAAATGATCGCCACAACAGACAGTAAAGAAAATATGCAGCGATAGCATAATGCGCTCGTGCAGTGGCCAGCGAAGCTGATCTGTTCGCGCCAATGTTTCTAGATAAGGACAGTTGGAAAACTTTCCCCCGGGATGCGGCCCGGCCCCACTTCCGTTGTCGCTTTAATCTCAAAGAGACGCGAGCGCCATCTCTAGGGTTTTCACAGTACCAAGTTAGTTTTCTCTTTCTCTTCGCCACCGCTACGGCCATTGGCTGCGCTTGGTCACCTGGACAGTTTGCTGTATAACTGGTCTACGCAGGCTCGCGCCTGGCATCGTCTGCGCCGGGCCGGGAGCGGCTGCTTCAAGCCGCGCTCGTTTACGTATTGCGAAGTTAGCGTGCGCTCTACGCCTGCGGTACGAGAGGCCAGGATGCTCGGGGTTAAGCTTTTTGTCTGTATATCTAAGCTGAAACTTAATGCCCTTCTCTCCGCGGTTCCACGCGGCAAAATTAGAGAAACACGACATGCCGCTTACCCCCTCGTAGTTTGGGTCCCTCGCGTGTGTGATATGCGGTTGTGCAAAATAGACTCTAAACTTTCCTCTATTGATTAGATCACTAAAAGTTGAGTGCCTAAATAAAACGTGGTAAAAGTTTACAAAGACACTAAACCCCTTCTTTATTTTTTCTTGCGGCATAGGCACTTTGAATTTTTTCTTCAGCCACTTTCTGTTTTAATGCGGCTAGATGAAAATATAATCGTCCTTGTGGTTGATGTATTTAGGATAAGTGTAGTGATCAATACTGGGAGCACTGTAGCTTTACTTCTTGAATGCCTATCTAACACGCATGTGATAAGCTGCTTGCCAACGCGTCTTCAACTTGCCCGTCTAAGGTTATGGTTATAAATGCTACTAAACCATCATGTTTCATTAATAAGAAAGAGATGAAGGCGCAACTTACGTTTGTATTTATTATAAATACGTTTCTGTACGCACGCGAGTCACCGTCTGCTGACGCTCCTCAAGCTGAAAGTAGCAGACGGGCCCGTCCCAAAGCGACCGCAGCGCCAACGCCTAGGCGGCAACCGTTTTGTGTCCGCTCTACTCCCTGGCGCACCGACGCAGTTTTCGAACTGCCCTTATCTAAAAACAGTGGTTCGCGCCAACGTGGATTCGAAACCAGATCGCGGCATTATTTTATTTCTGCATGGCGTGTTCCTATGCTAGGTTTGGCCACGGCCACCTTCAATGTCACCCTCCCATTGGCTACAGCTGGCGCGACGCTGCCCCGAACTTACCTGAGCTTCCTCCCGTCGGCCGCAGCTTGCGCGGCGCTCCTTCGAACTAAGCCGTGCTTAACCTAGCTACTCCGAGGCTTCACACAAGACACTTAGTTGGGAACGTGTTATGTAGTGCTTCCGCACTAAAACCACCTCTCTCCCTGCACTAGTTTTAACGTTTAGCAACAACTATGTTTCCCAGATCGGCTCTATTCATAAATGTCAGTTGTGTCAAGATAGGGCGCTTTCGAGAATTCGCGGGTGCTTTTTTTTATGAATGTGGCACTAGCTTCTCGGGGCCCACATGTGCATGAGAGCTGATCATTTAGCGAGGCCGCGAGGGTGAGCCACAGTAAAACTACTGTCGTCGATTCTGCGCCCTGAAAGATGATGAAAAGTTAGGGACTTTTTTTGTGACAACTCGCTAATGCAAGTGATGCGCCAGAGAAGATAAAAGAGAAGACAGAAAAAAACACATCAAATTGTCAGAAGCAGGATATATATTTGAGAAAATGTAAGCATGTGGTACAAAAACACAAATACAGGGCGTGTTGTTAGAAGTGGCAAAAGTCTGCTCTTCATACCTTATTTCCAAGCTGCAAGGAGCAGGAAGGTTTACAGCGGCAGCACTCGCATATCCAAGCAGGAATGCACCGGTGCGTGCGAGAAATCAAAGCTGGAAGGTGCAGTGTATAAAACTAGGCAATGTCTTCTGTGTCGCACACGCAGGTGCTGCGTCCTCCTCTAAAATGCTGTGGGAGGTTCTAGCGGGAGTGAGACTAGAATAATCGTGACTTGTTTTTTACCTCACCTTGAATCTATGCGACAGGCAGTAAACTACACTGCCTTAGCGTCTGGTAGCGTATAGAAAGAGCATACATGCGCATCGGTGATATGACATTCCTTTCTCAATTTTGTTTCTACTGTTACAAATGTGTTTCAAAAACTCGTGTATCAAAGCTGCTCACTTTTTTGTTAGTTTCTTATAACTTCACATTGCAAACAACTTCTGTGGCGAGGGAATTTGATAAAGAAATTGTGGCATTGGTATCGCGATGCTGTTCGCAGCTTCGACACGATGCCTGTGCACGTTTAGAAGTCTAACGTTTGCAGCCACTAGGATTTCATGCCGGGCGCTGTAGCATTCCCGGACTCTCTTTTATTATAACTGCCTAACGGGAACAGGAGAGGAGGCTCCGAAAACGTAGGCTGCACTTTTCTGTGTATACTTTCCTTCTGCAAGTGCGAGTCCACCATAAAGTTTCTCACGTGGTACTGTTTACCTCGAACTAGGTGAGCATTGAGCTTAACTCGATTCTGAGTGTAAGGACCCGGCGAGTATGATTTCGCGCGCAACTACTGAACAACATAGGTTGTGCAACACGGTGGTTAGAAGCGATGCTTTGCTTTCACGTGTTTACAATTCGTGCTATGAAGAACATCTAACATGGAAACCATAGCATAATGCCAAGCTAGGATGCATTTTAATGAGGCTATGAAACTTTGTGTAACGTTTTGTGGTCTTCTTGGCGGCTATATGTAAACAGCGGTCACAGCATGAGAAGCGTGTTATAGATTATGTCCTGGCTGCTCCACAGCTTTCGCAAGAAGTGTAAAGGCAAGCAGTTTTGCTTAGTTGCTCATACCAGCTACTCTGGAACAAAACTACACTGATAACAACGACTGCGGAGTTCTCTACATCATAGAACACGATGACAAGAAATGTTTCATAAAAGACGCTTCGTGTTGCCACTTTGCAGGCAGTGCCCCTGATCTCTTGCGTTATAACAGTCACTGTTATGATGTGTCAGGCGTTAGCGACATTTTGATTTTGTTGTTTATAAGTTGTGAAGTATGACAGCAGCTCACATGAAACAAGTAACCATATTTTGTTTCTCTTTCTTAAAGTGTTCTTTGTTAAGGTCCAGTAACATCTTTCTGTGCTGGCAAAATAAGGTTTTGTGCAGCACTAGGTGCCAAATATGAGATTTTTCGAACATAGAAAATAGACGTTAAAGACTCTTGATATGGTGGAACAAATGTCAAAATAAAGATAAGAAACAAGTAGTTGGGCAACAATGCGCAGTGTATTTCAATAACCACAACAAAACAGCAGGCACAGACAACTAAAATAACACAAAAGGCGTTGATCACTGTGAGAAAAAGGCAAATTTGAACAATCATGCGAACCCCTTTAAGCCAGCAAAATACGTAGGTTAAGTTATGGTCTAAGGGCACATGTAAGTTCATGATAGCACACAAGAATACACAGCAACACACTAAGAAAAAATAAACTCGGGGAAACTTTCAAGAGCAGTGATCACTTAGTGCATCCTGACTAGTAAACAATGTGTCCTTGAGTGTCCCTCTAACACAACTGTTGTCTTTACTTTCTTTGCAGCTGAAAACTACAGCACCTTCGCGGTATACCCTCTGCGTGCTTTCTATATTTCATGACACATCTTGGGGTTCTACAGACCCATAGCATCAAGACTTTCGCGGGAAATAAAGCGGACTTACGAGTAATTTTAAAGTGAAGAGATGAGTAACAAAACCAATCAAAATAGGGTTTGAAATGAGTTTTCAGTAAGCTCCCAGAGCAACGTGAAAACGGGGCTTATGAGGCGGCTTTGAATTATTTGCGTATTGTTTATAACAGTCTAAGATATGCTCAGTTTTAAGCCGTTATTGACGAGTCGCGCAAATGCCTGCTGCTATGCAGCATTCACAAAAACTTATTTCTGAACTCCTTCCAAGGCAGGAACAGGGCGCTGTATTACTACATAGGGAAATGCGTCGCTTGCCGAAGCTTGTATACAATTTTTTATTTGTTGCGACGTTAGATAGGAAAATATGTATATTTTTACACTTATCAGATGTTTAAACTGTGATAGAATCTTGGAGGGCTTGATCGTGGTGTTTTCTGCTCTTCTACGTGAGAAACAGTGACTTGTTGATTTTACAAACTACACTCTAGATCCACTTGTGAGCGGCTACTGTGTGTGTATTACTAGTGAGTGTGACGATGACGACGAAAACAAGAAACAACAAACAAGACAAACTACTGAGGCGCTCCCGCCCAAAGTATAAAAACAATAAATAGCATGACTCATGAAAAAATAGACTCAAGGTTGGTAGTAGCACCTTCCTGCCTTGAGATCTCGGCAAACATGAATTCTACATGCTAGTGTGGCTGTACAAAGCATTTATGAGGCATGCTGCTTTAAGTGGACGAACAAGCGCGCAAGTAATTATTACACTTTCTATGAAAAATGAGATATAAATAGCTCAAGCGCACCCGCTGTTCGAGTGTGTGGCTTCTTGATTGTAACTCACAGTAAGGGTCACACATTTTAGCCGTTTTTTTTTTCGTAGCAGGGGTGCTGAAGACCAAACAAGCAAAGCGGTCTTCATCATCCCTTCTTACTATTATTCAGGCAAAATGTGTGGTTCGTTTAATAGCTTTTACATCAAGCGTAATGCATACATTATGTAACACTATCACTAAACGTCCATGTTGATCCTACGTTTCACATTTTCACATTGGTTTCAAAAAGGACAAACGCTGCTTGAAATGTACATTTCTCTCATCAAACCATAAGCAATGGATTTCGCAGAACACATGCTTCGTATCTCGATTACATGCACTTAGCTATTATGTTTGCCGACGCAAAAATGAGCTTTCGCGGGCAGCCTTCTTTTACACTATTGGGTGGCTTAAAAGACAAAAAAAAATCGTGGTCAAGGCAAGGTGTCTTTTTTACTGCTACGGCAGTGCATTAAGCACAGGCAGGTGAGAAAGCGGTCTGTTACGGTAAAAATTAGTACCAATTAATTAATCAAAAGATTCGTCCAAGAACAAACTTTCATGTCAGCTGCGTTAAGTTGGGGGCTTTTAAGAGGCGGCCACGTCAGCCTAGTAGGGGTGGTTCAAAAATAACCTGGAGCTTCAGGTTCGCTGATGCGACAGCAGCAGGCGAAATACACTTCGCAGTGTTTCACTCTCATCACCACTGAGCCATTTGCATTGAGAACGGGTTTTGTTAAAATCTGCAGCTACATGGGAACGGAGCGTTGTGGAAAGGAAGGGAGACAATATGCAGGCAGCGCTTGAATGAAAATTTCTTTGCCGTTCAAAGCGACCTACTGTGAAAGTTCCTGCTTCAACAAAGATGTGCCAGAAAAAGTAAAAAAAAGCAAAAAAGCGTCTAAATGTTAAAAATTCTATTCGTTTTTTCACTGGTCTGTACCAGCACTTCAGCTCCTTGTCACCCCATACTGAATGTATGCAAGCTGCGCTGTACGCTGTATGCTAGTCAACGGGCGTTTACGGAACAGTGACGTGCTTGCACGCGCTGAAAATAACTGCGCTTATGTTTGCCGGTGTAATAATAGCTATCCCACCAGGGAACCCGCCATTTTATTTTGCACAGCAGCGATTCCATGTAACATGGCATATTTGTCTGCTGGTCGTCGACGTTGAAATGTTGATGAGGAAAGAGTGTGAGAGCGTCGGGAAAATTAGATAGCTGGCTTAGCTATTCTGTAGATACCAGGGAAAGCTGTAAGGTGGAAGGCGGCCATGCAGCCACAAATATTGCACGGACAATTCCTGAATACCGCGCTTCTCAGCAGTTCCGTGGTCTCAGCTGCGAGGCCAACGTTGCTGACGCCTATGCGCAGATATTACTGCGGAACCTATGTGAAATTATGCGAGGTGTAATTCACCTGCAGCTGTGATAATTTTTGACCAAGAAAAGTTTTTTTTTTGTATTTTTTGAAATGCTGATTACTGCGTAGTAACCATCAGGAAGTAGGCGTCAGCTATTTTCTAAGCAGCATGGACGTGTATTAGCATACCGTACCTTCAGAGGTCAACCAATGCACGTATTTCAAAGCACACAAGAGTTGATTAGAATCAGAAAACGCTGCCGAACGACTTGCGCCACGATATCAATGTGGCAAGCACGTAGATTATCTCATTGCAGGGCTTTATGCGTTCAGTACTATATCAGTCGCAGAGTCTAGCAGCCACAAGCGTTATCGGACGGTGCGCAAAGGCAGAATTTGCATTAAGATGAAGAAAACAAATGAAAGTGCGAAAAATGAAAAGTTTCGCAGCGCATGTAATAACAAGCAATAAGTTTTATCATCTGATAGCTGAAGATGCATTATCAAGCGTTGGTTCACGCCGTAGTGTGGTATGCAGATTTCACACCAGAGAAAAAGAATTCTGCCTCACTAACCTGGCATGCGAGCTGTCGGATGACTTCGCCCACTCGCAGCGAGAACTTTTAACTTCTTGACTGTTCTGCCATTTATTGCTATCCTTGCATGCGAAGTCGTCCGCGTTGTATGCTCTTCAGAGAGGAGTATGTAACAAATTTAGCGTACCCAGTGTACCTCTTTACTGAACCAATTGAGAGGGCGAACCCTTCTGCTGGATTTATTTAGAAGGTTTGATGTAAGAACATACAAGAGTAGGTAGACTAGCAAAGCGCATTTCCGTTACTCAGCATAGCGCTATGTCTCCGACTGATGATCATAGACGCTGGCTATTGAAAACACACGCGGCGTGCGCTAGAGTTTACTAAGTAAATGATTAAATATGACTCCGTGCGTTTAGCGAGAACTGATATGAAGTCCCTGAATACTATGACTAAATAAAGGAAGAACCAGTCCTGCAAGCACGTTGGTCTCTCACGTCCAAACCCTTACCTGAGTTGCGTGGCCTGGTACTAACCGTAATGTAACGCACCGGCACACAGATAATCATAGGCTACCGTACGCAGAAAGCCCCGAAATGAGTCCATTACCGTGCCATCATTGAGTGTCAGGAGGGACCCTGAAGTAGGCAGCGCGAGGTCCCGTGAGTATTCGTGAGTGTATAAGGCCGGCGGCAGGGGTCCCAGGCACACCGCCGAAGGGTAGGAAAATGGAGGGAGGCGCAGGTTTGGAGAAGCCTTGCTTATTCCGAGGGCCTTGGGATAAGTACGCCGGAAGTCACATGCCACTATATTTTCCCCTTTAATTCGATTAACGTGGAAATTATTTTGCCACGCTTGCTATGGAAATGGCATTGCGGATGCCAAGACGGCGCTACGTTTTAGCGATGTAAGTAGCTAGGATTGACGAAAGAACATGAAGGGGAAAAAATAGGTTAAACTTCTTGGTGGAAGGAGCCAGAATATCAACGTGTTTTGCACTTGTTTCCGGCTTTGCAAACTATATGTTTAGGCCTTCCTTAACTGTGGTTTTGGAATGAATTACGATGTGAATGGCGCACAAGTGAATGGCGCACAAGTGAATGGCGCACATGTGAAGGGCGCTGCGCACGGACGAAGGCGTTAATTCATAAATTATGGGCCAGATACATGTAAGCTTTCGAAGTAATGGGCCCACTCGGGATCTCTCATCTGGTATCACGACAGGGCTCTGCTCCTAACCTTTCCCTCCCTCCATTCGTAGGAACGATCGGCCGCTCCCGGGAGCGGGCCGCGACAAACGAAAGTGAGGAATTGCGCGCTGAGCGGGTGAGATAGCCTGTACAAGTGCACGCAGAGCGGTTGTGACTCAAAAGGCGGTGTCCCGTGCGTGGAGCGGCAGCTTGTTGACCAGAACGCCCCACTTATTTCGCCATGTGTCCTGAGCGTTCAGTGTGGCCTCGATTCGAGCCTTCTGCTCCATCTCTCGCCTGTAGTGCTCGTCAATCTTTGTGTCTTTGTGCTGCTGCAACTGCTGATGCAACTGCTGCTGCTGCTGCTGTAACTGCTGCTGCTTCTGCAACTGCTGCTGCTGCTGCAACTGCTGCTGCTGCTGCTCCAACTGCTGATGTTTTTGCAACTGCTGCTGCTGCTTCAGCTGCTTCTGCTGATGCTTTAGCTGCTTCTGCTGCTGATGTTGGTGATGACGCTGCAAGTAGCGTTGCCACCAATGCTGCCGATGCCGTTGTTGTTCTTGTTCTTGCTGTTGATGGTGCTTGTGGTGGTGCTGTTGCTTTTGATTTTGCTTTTGCTTTTGCCGTTGCTGTTGCTGCTGTTGCTCGAGCTCAAGCTGCATCTGGTACTGCTTTCGCTTCAGAGAGGAAGAAAAAAACCACAGGGTGGGGGATGGGTAGAGGATGCGCCCGTCAGAGATACGTCAGAGAGAATAGCGCTCAACTGGTTCGCTGCCTTCACTTAGGCTAGGGATCAGAGAGCCACGACAGTAAAAAAAACGTTCGTGCACGGCTACTGACTGGAAAGCAAAATTGACAGTGGCACACGTCGTGCTTCGTTTCCTAACGTGGACAGCGGCAAGCGAGCACATACATCATGCAACACAAAGCTGTCCACATCATGGATGTAATGCCTTTGCTTAGATAGCCCTGCCTTCCATGCATTGATAATGCGACAGCATTTGAGCCGTCGCCGGAGGGTAACCTCACGTTCCCTGTCACGACATTCTTTGATTGGTCGAGATATGTGATGACGTCAGAGATGTCGCGTGACAAGAAAGAACCAATCAAAGAACCCAACCTCTTCGCTTTTCATGACGTTAAAACTCTTCCTCTATCTGTACCTGTTTCTCTACAATTAGGAAGAATGCGGCCCCAGTGCAATAATGACATGACGACAGAGGTCATGACCTCATCCAGCCACCGTTGCGAGCTGGCTCCTAAGAAAAGAAAACGCTTTCGCGGAAAAGAAAGAGTGTTCTAGAGGGAATCAAACCGCAGCCTTTTCGGTTTCAAAACAGGCAAGTTACCTCTACACCCCCGAGGAGCGTTCGTTCAGTGCAAAAATCTTAGAGGCCTTATGCGACCGCCTCATACCTTGGAGTGAACAGAAACCTCGCATTGCAATATAAGCACACGTAGTTGAAATTAAGGCTTCTAATTCACACTACTAATAAGCACTACTAGGTAGCGCTACTATTAGCACTTCTGCTTCACGTTACTACTTAGCCCTACTATTTAGCACGACTAATCAACAATGCTAATTAGTGCTACCAGTTAAGACCATTATTTGATCACAGCGCGCAATGTCCGCACGGCAATCCTATCCAAATACTACTTTAAGGTGCTTAGAAAGGCCCCCAGATGTTGTTCATTATGGGACCGCACATTTATTTTCCAGACTGTCTGCCGGAATATACATACGTGACATTAGAAGCAGCTGTTCTTGTGCTTAAAGAAAATTCAATTCGAGGTCGCAGAAATGAAACAAGAAATATAAAATACCTATTAACTGAAACAACTGTGTCCATGTGTCTCGGCAAATCTCGATTGCGCCTCATATGAATGCATACTCGCTTTGGAAGCATTCTGTTAGAAAGGTCAGGTGTTCTATGAAGCATGACTTTTTTGTGTTGCTAAGATGGGAATGCTGGAATAAACGATAAAAACTGGCAGTTTATTCATCTATTGGGGATAAGCCAACGACTATGCTTCTGTTAAAGTCTCAAGGAGGGTACGCACTGCCGCGCATTTAACCACAGAGAATACATACGCGGTTCTGATAGGCTAAGAAACCCTAGAACGGAAACTGCAAAGAAAGTGGATGATTGCGAAGTACTGGTCAATGACGCATGTCATACTGCTCTGCCACGTTTTTCACTTTTTTCACGACAACAAGCGGAAACCAAGAGAAATACGTATTGCATTAAAAGAAGCTAACGTTCGTATTTATGTTTTCAGTTTGCAAAACGCCATGAGAAGACAACTGCGCAGTGAGAAACATGCGAAGAGGAGCAAAGAGGGCTTTACCTCGACAGCCTCCTACCAAGCCTGCATGAAAAGCAAGGAACGCACAGAGCACAGTGAATATCAGAAATCATTTCGGAGTTCAGAAATGTACCGTCTTTGCCAAAAGTAACCGGGCACCTGTGGTTTGTTTCATAGCTGCGTAGCGAAGCATTTATGGCAGCCCTTAAGCTCTGAATCTGCGTAAAGTAAGGTGAGCCCTTGTCCTCACGTTTTGACACTTTTCGGTCTTTAGGGCAGCCGTAAAGGTTCCACTATACTGTCCGGAAGCAAAAACCTGCTGCTCGGTTACTTTTGGCAAAGGGTGTACATTATTCATGTGTTCCAGAGAGTAAGAAACGTCGAATACTGCGTGGCTTCTGCAGAACATACGTGTTGGGGTGTGACATTATGGCGGCAAAGGGAGAATGGGCCGCAATAATGTAAATATTGCTTTCGAATCAGATTATTTGTTATTCTTTACGCTTTTTACAACGAGCTCAAGCGATGAAAACGAATCGTTATATAATATTGGCCTTGATGTTTCAATGCAGGAAGCGCGATGCTACATTCTTCACCAATGAAAATGTATATACTGGACTTCCTTGTGCATTAACTAGATTTTATCAGCACACAACTTCGTATGTTTTTTCGGAAGACGACACTGCCCAGAGGTCTGGGTAGTGCGTATTTTGCCTACAAGGATTGCTAGCCCTCCTTAGTGCCCCATAGGTTCTGTCTGCGGTACCCAGAATACCATCACTAGTGAAAAACGCCATTAATAGAGACAAGTACGGATTTCACGTAATTTAAAGCGCTATTTGAACGCACAGTGCAAGCGTAGACTTAACTAAGCTAGCGGGAAATAAACTTCAGTAGTAAGTCCCCTACTACTCTCTATCACCTAGGCCGGCCTTAAACAGCAGAAACACGCATTGCATCAACGATCGTATATGATGCACCGCACGAAAGCCGCACTTTTTTTTACACGTAAAATCCAAGCAAAAATAATGGATCAATAATTCTCAGCATCCTATAGTCTTCCTTGTTTACACTTTTACGTCATTCGTGCATTTCTAATCCTGCCAACTCTACCTGCGTTTAATCAGACATATACGTGACTACCAGTTTACTAAGTGTAATTACTTCAGGGCTGCAGCGTCAGCATATATTTTGCGACGTCCCCTTTGCCGATACTGAGGTGAAACTGACACAGATTAGCACGCTTCAGTGCCCCCAAGGCTCGCCCAGTATTACCTTGTACCGTTCGTCGAAATGGAACGGATCGTGAGGCGGCGGCGAGTGCAGGTCCTCGGTGTCGTAGACGCTGTCTGCGGCGAAGTTCTCGTACGACGCCGCCAGCTTACTCTCCCAGTCCTTGCTGGGAGATGACGTCACGTTCTCTAGGTCGTCATCTTGCAACCGGTTGCTGTACTTGCGCCGCTCAGCAGTGCGACCGTAGATCTGCGAGGGAATTCGGCAAGCCGAAAGTGGCAGATATAGTGTCAGGACAAGAACGGATGAAGAGATCCTGATGCTGATATACTCAACAGTCTGCTGAAAAAAAAAAAAGACAGCGCTACCAGAAAAGACTCTACACGTTCTCAATCGCAACCCCCCCCCCCCCTCCTCATTCCAACCCTCGAGCACAGACAAACACAACACACGTGCACAAGGAGACATGCGCGCACACGCATACACTAAGAAAATGCTGGATCAAACATTTCATCTTATACTTCTGAGTTGGTGTCTCTCCTTTGATTCGCCTGGCTTGGTATCTTTTTTTTTATACGCAAATAGAAAACGATGGATGGACGCTGAAGGGCTAGTGTAGAATGTGGACGGCTGATGGCGAAGCATTGCAAGAGCGAAAGAGTAATTGGCTGTCTATAGCGATGTACAGGCACACACACGGAGGCCTCCACACGCAAAAACACGAACGCAAGGACAGACAGAAGCAGGCAGTCAGTAGAACAGTGGAAAATCAAATCTAAGATCGTCCCCACGAGCTACGACTTTAACAGATTGTCGAGAGCGGAAACATCGTATCTAGGACAAAGCGCTTTTTGTTTTGTTTGCTTTCTTGGGAAGCACTCGTCATGTGTTGCCTCTGGAGGAGGGTACCTGCGGGTGGGAGATATTTTAACACAGCGGAACGAGTGGAAGCCTTCGAGAGAAGTGGCAGAAAACCAGCACAAACACCACGGAAATGAAGAGCAGAAAAAAAAGCAGGAAATAAACATAGTTCAGCTAACAAAACGTTCTCTTCAGCCGAAGAGAAACAGGGAAATAACAGAAGCAAGACGGGAACAGAGGCAGAATTGTAACAAAAAGAGAGCGAACAAGAAGACGGCCAGCGATGGCCGAGCAAGGAAAAACAATAGTTTCCTTGGTCCCGACACCGGAGAAGGGTTGACGAGGAGTGTCCGGAAGATGGGCCGCATTGAACCCGGGCTCCGGACAGCCCGGAAGCGCGTGTCTTGAAGAGCACCAACTTCCGGAGGAAAATCCCCGGCTCTCGGTCAAGAGAACAGCAGGACGAGTGAAAACCCCGGCGTCGTTTTCACCTACTCGTTTATTTTTTTTTCTCTTCAAGGCACGCCGCGGAATAAACGGAGAGATGGAAGCTGCCTTCGGATAGTGTGACACCCCCTTTAATTTCATTTCCTTATTCATGTTTTTATTTTCTGATCGTACTTTCGAAGTAGACATGCTAAAGTACGGACGTATTGCAAACGGCACAGCGACTAAAAGTAAAGTTTGCGAGTTGAGAAAGCGACACAGTTTGCCTGACTCATCTCCGATCGTCTTAAGGAGAACCGCAAGGAAGAAGACAGCTAAACAAAAGCACAAAACTTGGACGCTGCGATGACAGAAATCCCGTCAAGAGGCAAAGCTTTCTGGGTACTTGCAAGTCGCCTCTGTGGGAAAATAGCCTTAGTCTCTCGCTCAGCTTGCAAGGCAAGGAAAAAGCAGGAATCGCGCTTGCATGAGTTCACGCGTATACGAAAAGGCGTACGCAGTATGCGTCTTCATTTTTTGTTTCGGCTGATATTGAGCGCGAGCTCCGGCGCGTGGTGTGCTTTCGCAAACAATTCGGGCGTTTGCTTCTTCAAATTTTACGGCTAAAGGCGGGTTTACGAAGTGGAATTTTAACACTGCAACGCAGCGAACACTGTTTTCTAATATTGTAATGCAAATTTTAATTAGGAACATGAAACCATATTAGTGGGAAAATTATTTGCCCATCTTAACATGTGCGGTTAAAAATATGATTCCATGTTAGCAAGTACTGCGTCTTGTTTTAGCATTTATGATTGCCAATGCGTACTCAATTATGCAGGCAAGTTCAATCGTTTTGAGCAGTACCGGTTTCAGTGAGTTTTGCATCCGTGCCAGCTTAACTTCTTTAAAGTATCGGCGCGCTGTACTTAAGCACTAAAACAAGAGAACGAAGATGAAGAATCAACTATTCACCTTAATAGACTTTCTTACCATAACCTTGACTTCCACAAATCACGTTTTTCCAACGTATGTTTTGCTTCTGATTTTGGAAAAACAGAAAACTCCAAGAACGAAATCTACGACTAAGAAATTTTAGATCTTGGCATCAGAAACACCGAACGGTGACGCCATAGAGTTTCTTACTATTACGTAGAGGAAAAGCTGGTGCTCCGTCTGGGGGAGTTTGCATGGAGGTTCCTCGAGACCACCAACCACTACGGGCGCTCTAAGCATCATGGGACGGAGAGCTACCGACTGCAGAACCACAACTTTTGTCCAAAAAACAATGCAAAACTAAACGTTGTTCGATAATCAAGAATGCCTTAACATTCAATATCCTGTCTATAAATTGCAACAAACGAGCAGAAAAGCATGTATATATAAAGTTTGCCCGAAATAAGCGATGGCTTGCTCTCCTATTCGCCAAATATTGTAGATCACAAAATCCAATATTTTGTGCTTAACAGGCACACTTTTAAAGAGAAATGCGTTTAAACAAATGTCGCTCCAACACTTTAAGAGTTTTTTTTTTTTCTGACACTTCGCACAACAAACTTTTTTATTGGCGTCGTATGTTGTTGCGTTTTTGCTACTATGGATTTTTCACACAACGTTTGCTCCAAAGTCATTTCCGCGCTGGGCGCGTCGTGGATGGAATGGGACATCTTAGTAACGCCACCCTGTGTTCCCGAAAAAATGCGACTCTCCTGCACCAAGTGGCACACCGGCTCATGATGCTTTGAGCGCCCATGGTGGCTGAAGTGCAGCGCCGCCAGCTTTCCGTCGAGTTAATAGTAAGAAACACTATGGGTGACGCCGCAGCTCACACAATAGTAAAGCAGCTAATGACGAACCGTGGCATCCTTTTATAAGTAACCTTTTTTAGCTGGAGAACATGCCTTATGTTTTAAAGTAGAAGTCAAAGAGGAACAATGTTGTCGTCAAATGAGCATGACCAAATCCGGCTATTTAACAGGGGTGCAATATTTCCCCTGCCCACAACTTAAGTTTCCAGATATGCCTACTTTAACTCAGACAGGCAATGGCATTGTGCTCAGGCGGTATTTGTGCACCCACAATTTGTGGAAAGAAATTTAATTTATTTTTATTTAGGGTGCAACGCTTGCGATCTGATGGGGGACTGAATAAATCACACACTTAAAATTAGGCTGTTAGAATTACTCTCCGTACATATATTTCAGGCAGTGCGCAAAGACGACGATTAAATCAAGTTTCTTCGGTAATACTGTGATCCTTAAACCCTGCACTGCGGGTGCACATGGCGTGCACCGAGCCCTTTACTCCGGTGCTTCTCGTTAGGACAGACCGAGTTGAGACGCTCACCGTGACGGCTCCGAAGAGCACGATGAAGATGAGAGACGCTGTGGCGATGACGATGACGGCGATGGCCCACTGCGGCACCGGTGGCTCGGAGGAGGAGGACGCGAGGGGCTTGGGCCGAACCACACCGACCACTGGAGTTCGCAGAGAAGAGAAGAAAGGCCAAGTTACGTCACAATGCGATCAGCGTGTTTCAAAGAAAAAAAAACAGATAAAAGGAAGGTTATGTGAGATCTTGCATAACAGCACAAAGTTTGACAGAAGCCTCTGAAGTGCCAGGGGTGATGTTCAGCCCCCCCTACCGTTTATTGCTGCATAACTCTTCTTAGGCGAATATTCTTCGTACCGGCAGGCATCCCTAGATCCTTTGGATCTCTACTCCACCGTCTACAGCGTTGAGGGAAATGGCTCTAGTTTAGTTGGCAGTGGGAGTGCCGGGAGGACATTGCAGGAGGAGGCAGCAGTTGTCAAGAAGGTGTCGCGATGCGCAAAAAGAGAGGCGAGGCTCTGTCGCCACAAGGACCCAGAATGGAGGCTTTTATTATTGTACTTGAGTAGAGTTAGTTCTTGGGCTAGTTGGTATTCTTGATTCAAGCTCATAGTTTTTCAGCGCAACGGCACACAGCCAAAGAAAAGAAGAAGGAAGAGAAGAAGGTTCTTGCCTTTCTCCCTGAAAGCGACAAAATTATCCTATTCTTACTTCCCTCACACCTATCGTTCAACACTCATCCTCACCCGATACTTACCCCGCTCCTCACTTCGCGCACTCCCGCAGCTTGCGTTCGATTTCGGATCCCCTGATTTTGGACACGACCGATCCAAAATGTGGCGCCATTCTTCGTGGTCCCACTTTTTCTTTTTTTCCCCCGCGAACGCTGAGCGAGCCATCGCAAAAATTGTGCTCGCGCTGTCAACGATCCAGCACTTTGCGTGCCCCCATTTTGGAGCCCTTAGAACGCGAGCGCTGTTTCGTCCGCGATCCACCGAGCGGCTGGCGGAGCGTTGTGTCGCCACCCATGCTCTAGGTGTGAAGCGCGCGTTGGAATGTCGTTAGCCTGGCGTGTCATTAGTCTAGCGTGCATGCAGGTAGGTAAACTTTATTGACGAACCAAGTAAGGGAACGCGTTAAGGGAGGTTTGGTTGGCTTGGTTCTTAATCTCGGTTGGCGGCCATCAGTCCACGACTTCTGGCGACCTTCTCCGCCTATTCCACTAGCCTCTTCTGTGAGGCCGGCTCTGAGCTAGAGACCGCGATCTCCAAACCTGCTAGGTCTGTGAGGTAGGTTCCAGCGAGATGGTGGTTGGAGTTCTAGCATGCACATGCTTCCGCAATTAGCGGGCCCCCCGTTCCTGGAAAAGCGAACGGGACGTGCAGCCGGCATCGCCATCTGCTGGAAAGAAAGGAAACAATCTCTGTTTTTCTTCCTCCACAGCCTCCTTTCTTATCGCACTGGTCTCGACACCGTAGGAAAGTTTGAGGCAGCGCCGCAAAATAAGTTGCTCGCATGGTTTCCCCTTCTGGACAGTTTTAAACTGACGTCATTGCAGGGCATCAGTGCGCCGATACCTGAAACGGTGGCGCCACTAAGCGGAGAGGAGAGCTGGTAGAGGACGAGGTGACGCCGACTGGCGGCTTACCTTACGTGCCTTCTCGGACAGCTGAAGGGACGCGTTCCTCTAATGCTTAGTTGGGGGGCGCGTGCAAACGAGGTGCACCTCTCATGTCAAGCGCACGCGCACCGCCAAATATCAATAAAAAAAATTGTAGGGTTTTAACGTATTTAAACCGAGAAGACGTGCGAAAGCGTGCTTTTAGCCTGACTAGCTCTTAGTTTTCTTTGCTAGGTCGTCGGCATGTCTGGCGATGACAGTAGACGCAGGTTAAGCTGATCTGATCCGTTCGCGCCGCAGATGGAAGTTGGTGAAGATGACGACGTGCAATGCACAGCGCGATAGCATGTTCCCGTTCAGCACGAGGCGTGATCCGCTGCTGCGATAGCATAGTGCTCTCGTGCAGTGACTAGCGAAGCTGATTTGTCCGCGCCGCCGTGGGTTTGAAACCCAATCGCGGCAATAGTTATTTTCTTTCTCCGCGTTGGCCAAGGTCACCTTCCCAAAAGCTAAAGAGGAAAGGAAATACAAGGCAGAATCTTTCAGGCAGATTTTGTGCCTTTCTAAATATTTGGTGGCACTAACTTGCCCTTCGTTGAAATCTAGAAGCCTAAAGTTAGCACACTACATTCTTTAGAGAGAGAGAGAGAGAGCAAGACAGAGGCATACCTTCGAACTGCGTGTACGTGGGGTCCAGAAAGAACTCCTCGCCCAGTGACCCGTTTGTACCGAGCTGAGCGTTGAACGCCGAGGCAAGCTCCACAGGGTCCACGGGCCCGCCTCGCTGGTAGAAGAGCACGAAGTAGTCCACGATGACACTGCCCGGACTGAAATGACGGAGAAGCACACCTCGTACAATTTCCAGAAATCAGGCTAGAATATTGTAGTTGCTTATTTAAGAAGGAGAAGGGGGAAGGAATCTAAAGATGCGATGGAGAGGGGAGTGATTTGAGCCGGTCGGCCGAAGTGGTCTCTATTTAATTACTTAAGCTTGACTGGTTATTCTAAGCATAGCTTAATCTGTATTGTCACACTAGGCATGCGATTCAAAAAGCGCTTGCTGATTGATGAGTGGCTGGCTCTGCAGCACACCGACCTTAAAATTTAGCGCAGTAAGCGCCATGGCTTGCTGTGCATTTCACATTACTCAATGGAATTCTGATGCTGTGGGCACACTGCATGTTCTTCTCCTGGAATTCGCTGGCAATATTCATCACAGTTCGGACAGTACAGATATGATGTGTTCGTACTGTGCCATATCTTTGTAAGAAGGAAACTTAAAAGAAAAACAGGCCACAAATATGTCACTCTCAGCCGGCAGATAAAAGTCGCATTAGGCTTCTCGTTTCCTGGCTACCCCCGTGTCACGCTGTAGTTGCTTTGAGAAAAAATAGCACTCACAGGAAAGAGTTGAAGAGACGGCAGAAACGCAGAACACCAGCACAACTCACAACTCACTGGTAGCATGTGCAGCCTTCGTCGCTCGTCTATGCGTGCTACTCCATCGCAAGATAAGAAACTTAGAAAGTTCATTCGGCCATCCTCTTGTAAATACTATGGCGGTTTTCGTTGCCAGTTGTGATTCTTCAATCTACGATCAGCAAGTTCAGTGAGTAAAATAATTTTCTCGAAGTGCTACAAGCAGTTGGTAATCGCAAATGTGTTGTACCTCGCTTCGCGTCAGGAATCATGCTACATGTCCCCTCCAGCAGTCAAGACTCCGAAGAAGCTCGTTCTTGGCCGGAACTAGTCGTAATTACCGTTTGGTTTTCAGCAGAAAGAGGGTTCGAACCCAGCAACTCACGCATATACGCAGCATCCTGCCACTAAGGTAAAAGTGAGGCTTGTTATTCTGCATGGCATTTACTGCAATGAGGGGATGTAATGCACGTCAACTCCTAACAAAGCATCTGACAAGTGATCCTTAACTGGCCTAACAACAGCAAACGCGTAAGCACTTTAGTATGGTGGAAGAGAAGCAAGGATGAATAAAGTTACCAAGAGGGACTTCCAGTCTAGCTCGCAAGCCCCTAGCCAAGAATTTCCCTAATTCAACAGCAATTTAGCTCATGCTGAATATCTCAGGAATCAATACATCCAAGAGTACAGTTTAACGTACCTGCACAGCTGGGGTAACGCAATGTTAAAGCAGTCAAAAGGCGGCACATTGTGCCGAACATTCTTCTTCAAAAGCGGTCTTTTTGTTCTGCCATTATTTATCGCCGCTTTCTGCATGCTGCGTTTTCAATCAATTGCTCTTCTAACGCAACTTGAGGATCCTTCGAAACAAACAGAAGTTTAGGTTCACGTGCCATTATTAGAAACCTGCGGCGCGCTAATAGACGACTGTGCTTAATTATGAGACAGATTTCTAACAACCTAGGAAAGACGAAAAAGATAGCCATGCGCTTAATGCTAATAGAAAATTTAAAACACGGAGTTCAAATGCTCAATGCGAAGCAGTACAGAACGCGCAAAAAAGCATCTTGTAATGGCAGTGCGGATTCCCTGAGCACAGAAGGAAAGCTTCTTCACGTCAAAAGCCAGGGCTGTAAAAGGTGCCGGAGGCGGGGCGCTGTCTACCCCAGACGTTGAGTGTTAAAAAAAAAGTGTAAAGGAGCGAATGAAAAACAAAACCGGGAGTAATGGTGTTCGGCACGATCACCGACCGTCATTATGCAATACGCATAATACCGAAGTTTAACTAAATGTCTTTGAACGACGACAAACCAATCTAAAAACATCAAGGGGCGCATAGAACAGAGCTGCAAGAAACGCTTTGATGCCAGTGAAAATATTGATCCCCAAGAGGTTGGGACCGGAGAGAAGAGAGGATAAGGAACTGCATGACCCTAGATGAGTGCAGAGGGCTTGTTACAGATAAATATAAGAGTGTGACAATGGGCAAGGGAAGGTAGTAAGAGTTCGCTCACACCAAAAGACCATAGATAGTCGGAGGGGCAAGCATGCTGCAAAGAAGACGTGAAAGCCTGCTTTAGCGTCCTGCGCCGTTATCGACGTTCATTCAGAGCACGCGAGCCATCGCGCTCTCGAAGCGAGGAGAGCCTACATTCGCGAGAAGGGATTTGCTGACATTAAGTCGTAATCTCTCGTGCCTCACAAAAGCGCTATATCTGCGTCCGCTCCATCGACACCGACGCTGCAGTGTCCTTTTTCTTTGATATCCTTCCGGCTCATCAGGCAGAAAAGCTCGGAAGACATCTGATAACAAAACGACGAGCCTCGCAAGGGCAAACGCGTCTTGAACAGCACAAATAAGCCCACTTCTTGGACACGTGATGAAGGGTCTAATCCCAGTATGGCGGAGTACTCTGCCATAGATGGGGCTCCCGGAACAGAATGAAGTGGAAAACAAGTAAAGGCTTATTTGTTACAAAAAAAAAATCAGGAAAATGAACAGCTAGGTTGAAACTAAGTCGCTGATTTCTTTAAAAAAGGAACTTTATTCTTCACATAGAAAATGCACTAAGGAAGCACCCATGCTATCTAAATGATCTGTGGCTTACACGGAAGCATTGAAAATACAATGACCCTGCAAGACTGCAAGAAAAGCGGGTGAAGGCGGTGGCCCGTCAAGAAGCGAATGCATTCCGGAAGAAAGACCCAGTCAGACGAAGGCTGCGGCACTTCAAGCAGTCAAGACATATGGGCGACACTTACTGAGATGGCTTGCTGCTTGTATGTTCGGACCTAGAATATTCTACACCGTTCCTGCAAAAAATTTCCTGCTGACACGTGCTCTGGACACGTGCTCATGGACAAAGAGATGAACTAAAAAAGTTTAAAAGATACGTGGCATTTTCGACGAGTTCGTGTTGGGCAATCGCACATAGAGTCAGGGCAACCTTAGACTCAATCAACCAAATGATCAGCCAAATGATCATGCAGGTTTTCGTAGGAGATATTCGACAATAGACTATATCCACAGTATCAATGAGGCGATAGTGAAATATGCAGATTACAACAACCCATGTATTAAACCTTCATAGGTTACAAGAAAAGTAGACTCAGTCTCAGTCGAAACTTCAGCAGCCATGCAGGAGTTACGTGATAACGGGTGTATGTGAGCTTCATGTAAAAATTCTGTAAGATATCTACAGCGGCTGTACTGACAACATAGTCCCCCATAAAGGCAGTAATAAATTCCCAACAAGGAAAGTAGTTAGGCAAGGAGGCACGGTCTCTCCAGTGGTTTTCTCCGTTTGTTTACAGAAGGTATTCAGAGACCTGGATTCGGAACAGCTGGGGATCAGAGTTAATAAGGAATACCTTCGTAATCTGCGATTTTCTGATGACACTGCTTTGTTTAAGTCACTTAGGAGATAAATTGGAAAGCATGACCAACGATTTAGACAGGCAGAGCAGAACAGTTGGCCTAAAAACTGTGTCCTGTGTCCTGTCTGTCAAGACAATTTTGTTCTTTGTCTGCCAACTTTGTTCCTTCCTGCGCTGCTGTTCTCCGCTCGAAACCAGTTCCACTAAAAACTGAGATACAGAAAACCAAAGTAATGTTCAACAATCAGGGAAGGAGACAGCATTTTACAACTGGTAGCGAGGCGCTAGAAATAAAAAGGGAATACGTATACTTAGGGCTAGCTAGTGACCGCAGATCCAGATCACGAGAGTAAACTAACTAGAAGAATAAGAATGGGGTGGAGCACATTTGGCATGTTCACTAAGACCATGAATGAAAGTTTAGCAATATCCCTCAAGATAAAAGCATACAACAGGTGTATCTTACCGGCACTCGCCGATGGGACAGAAACGTGGAGGCTAACGAAAAGGGTTCCACTTAAATTGTGGACAACGCAGTGAGCTATGGAAAGGAAAATTATACGCGTAACGGTAAGAGACAGAAAAAAAGGCAGAGTGGGTCAGGGAATAAACGCGGGTTGATGATGTCGTTGTCTAAATCAAGGCATAAAAATAGACTTGGGCAGGACATGTAATACGAAGGAACGATAACTGATGGTGAATAATGTTAACGTCCTGGATTTCAAGAGAAACCAAGCGTAGCAGGGGGCGGCAAAAAGTTAGGTGGGCGGAGGAGACTGAGAACTTCGCGGGAATAGGGTGGTAGAAGCTGGCACAGTGCAGGGTTAATTGGAGAAATATGAGAGAGACCTTTGCCCTGCAGAAGACGTAGTCAGGCACGTGATGACGATAAAAGCGGGGAAGGGTTTTCGTTGATGCCAGCACTTTGGAAAAATAATAAAAAATGACGAGACTCGCTCTTCTTTAAGGTGTTATTCTGACCGCGAGAACGGGGCACTCAGAGGTAAAAATAAACACCAATAAAACTGGCTGATGACAGGCTGCCCGTCTAAGTGGACGTGACGCCTTCGCTCCTTGAATCGGGGACTCCCGTCCTCATTCGTTTATCACGGATGATGAGCGTCGTGCACGTCGATAGGCCACCCACTCTCGCCCATCTTACTCTACCTTGTCTCGGCTTCGAGCTCTGCGGGTCTGTAAGACGGAGATGATGAAGACAGCAAGGAAGAACAAGCAGGAATTGGCTGGAAAGCGGATAACTCAAGAAGCTGTATATGACGGGGAGATGGCTGCAAAGCCGATTAGTAGTGAGTCGCGCCGCGATAACATGGCCTGGCCTCACCGTGGGGCGCCCCCACCGCGTTGCGTTGCCGGGTGATAGGCCCTTTCCTCCGCATATATTATCGTCCAAGAACGGCAAAACTTTTTTTTTAGTCGTGACTTTGTGCAAATTACACTAGAGCTTTTGCACAGCTCAGCAGAAACCTTCACAAACGGTCAATCGCAAACATTTCAGGTCGAACTTTTTTTGTCAAGTTCCAAACCACAAAATTGTGTATTAGAAGTAAAGTAAATAAACTCCTGTAAGATATAATTCAGCAGCGATTCTAATTTCGTTGTAGTTTGAAGAAAAAAAATTCCGACACTACCAAGCCAAACGCACTTGAAGGTTTTCACGAACCACTCAAATAAGGCGAAGATAATTGTTCTAGGAAAGCTGCGACACCTCCGCAAATGCTGTCCACGAAGCCTTATTGCACGGTGACGCAGACATTAAATGCAGTGGTAAATGTTATTCACGCTTGAGTATTCCCATTTTGCATGAACCAACCTAATCATTTGGCTTAGGGCGTACGCTGATTTTGCATACCTGGGGTCGTTTATTATGCGTGGAACTGCGCTCTTTAAAGCTGTTAAAAGACTCAGGTTACTCGAAATACCTGCCTGCCTCAGATACGGCCTAATTATACACCTCAAGGCCCGAAGCGCGTCGCGCGGTGCCACCTACATTTCACCCCTGTGTGCGGCATGCAAATGATAGCAACTCCTCGCCGTTCGGAGAGGTACACGTCCTAGTGTCCTCGAAGACGCCGTGCTTCCGCGACAACGGTGTCGGTTTTACGAGCACTCGTCGAAAACGGCGAGATGGATAGAGAGGGAGAGAGAAAAATACAGCGAAAAGTTTAGCCATATCCCATGGTGAGCTTAGCGTACGGGGGAGCAAATGTACCCAGGTGTGGCGCCTTATCGCGCCGAATTGCGACGAAGCGCGAACGTTTGCTTGCCACTTATCGACGTCAGACAGAGGCACGTTCGCGAGGCGCATATTTTGCTTTCGGGAGCGTAATTAGGTCGTTGAGGTTGATGTCCAAGCTGATATGTTGAAGGACATGCGATATTCTGAGAGATTTTAAAAGCTCGCTACCTTCATAGAATGCAGTGCGTCAAGTGCGCGATATGCACTTGCGATATCGTTTAATGACCGTGCGAGTGTATTGTTTTATAAACATTGCTTATGTCGATTTCGGAAATTTTTTAACGCAACTGTGTGAAAGGTACACTCGTAAACGCCGTGTATACCTTCATGCTCCTAAAGAAACTAATAATGGAAGCACAGCGAAGATGGGCACAAATAACTTTACGTTTGATGCGTTACTCCGTTGTCGATCGATGAAATGCGCCACGCTTGTAGCCCCATTAAAATTACAGGTGTTACCAAAATCTTGCAGGAGCTCCAGCTTAGCGAACTTATCCTCATCAGGTGTTTCGCAGAGCTTACCTGAATCCGTCGATGTCTACCCGGTACAGGTATCTTCCTTCAGTAGTCCTGCGGAACACTGATGAGAGCTGGAATAGAGCAGAAAGGAAAAAGTAAAAATATAGGTTCTCTGTGATTGCATCGCTCTCGTCATAGAAAACAATAATTACGACCAATTTCCCGTCAGAAAATGCGGTCAGCGCCAGCATGCCATTAATTGAGCAACTTGAAGCGACTGCAAATATACCTGCAAACAGAACATTTTGCTAGGTTAAAAAAATATAAACCGACTCACGCGGGAAATAACCGAAGCGGAACAAGCAGCGAAGTTTTTTGTATGTAACGCACTTGCCTTCTTCAGCATGGAATTCAGATTTGCATGTAATCTAGTGTTGCCGCCGTTGGAAAACTTAGTTTCTCGCTTGTGTTCATTGTAACTTATTTAACTAGGAAATGCTGGCGCAGACACGTTTTCGTGATACTATTTTTGTTATATATATTTCCGAAATGTTTACAGCTGATTATTTTATGCGACGAAGAAAAAAAACTAAAGCGGAGGCTTACCAGCCGCCGAGTGGTGTAGGCGAGGTACCGGTACTCGTGCGTGTTGTGGTCACCGAGGAGCGGAGACCACTCCCAGCCCTCCACAATCTTGGCGATGCCAGCCACGCGAATCACGGGCGCCTCCACTTCGTTGGGCGCCGGCGTCGGGTCGGTCAGGTTGAAGAAGGTCGTCCGCCACGTCGGCTCGGGGGGCCGCGATGGCCGCCGGGTCACGTGCAAGAGGCGCGTGTACGCGTCCAGGTCGAAGGCCGTCTCGTTGGCCAGCGTCGGCTTCGGTCCAATGGGGAAGCCCTTGCGCACGGGCTTTCCCGTCGTGATGCGCACTCGGGGACCCCGGCCCGGTCGTGGCGTGGTCGCCTTCGTGTGCGACCGCGTGCGAGCCCGGTCAAAGATCTTGGTCAGCGGCCGGATGGTGGCCTTGGTCCCCAGCGTCGTGCGACGCGTGCTCCCGATGATGCCGAACGGAGCGCGTGTGCCACTGCGGCCAATGTGTGGCTTGTGCGTCGGAGAGCCCGGAGCCGCCGCCGTGGTTTTGCGCGTGGGCAAATGCAAGCCTGCTCGGTGGTGCTGAGAGGATGCCGCACCCTTCGGGACGATGACTCCGGGAGTGCTTAGCGATGGTGCGGCAGTGGTCTTCCTGGTCGGAGGGCTGTACTTGCGGTGGTGCTGGGAGCCGGGGCGAAAGACGGAGACGTGACCACCGGAACTATTGGAACTGCTTGCAGAAGAGGCATTTCGGTCCACTTCTGCAGAATCGGAGCTAACGTTTGAGCCCAGGTTCTGTAAGACTGATGGCTGAGAAGGCTCTGGAGCGGGTACTGACAGCGTAGAGTTGTTCTTTGTTGTCGTGAAGGATTCAGGTTCTTCATCGGAAAAGGAGACGCTGACTACGACGGAAGTGGACGAGTTCAAACCAGACACGTTGACCGGAGGGTCTGGAAATATGTGCACCGTAGCGTTTTCCCGTTCACCGGAAACGGTCGGGGCAGCGGGCTGTAGCATTTGAGACCCCGCTGGAAGCGGGGACAGGATCGACTGATGCGTCTCTCGGGTCGAGTACTCGTGAAAGTCTATCGTTCGCAGGTCCGGTGCCTTTTCCTTTTCGGCGGTTTCTGCAGGCGAGGGCTTTACCTGGGAAGAGTCATCATCAGCGTCATCTGAGCTGTAGTTGACGTACGAAACGGGGTAGCTTCGAACTGTTGTCGTCGTGCTCGCTAGCGCCAAGCTCACTGAATCAGTTGCGCTCTCCACAGATTCCTTAGTTGTAGCGTTTTCAGTTCCTACACCGCGTAGAGAAGAATGCTCGGTCTTTGGTTCTGGGTCCTCCTGTTCCGGTATTATGGTGATGCTGACTTCCTCTCCTTCTGATATGTTCGTCATTGCGGCGACTGAGAGCGCAGGGTGGCTTGGAAGGGGCGAAGCAGGGCTTTCAACTTCTCGACGAGGAGGTGGTCTGGCAGATTTCGTGGAAATTACCTTTGTCTCAGAAGAATTAGTCGAAGGTGCCTTTGGGGCCATTGCGGCTTTCTGAGCTGACTCAGCACTCTTAGGAGGCGCGCCTTCGAATATTCGTGGTCGGTGTTCTGTGGGTGATGTTTCTGACAGCCTGATGGCCTTGGTCCTGCTTGTAGGCACGGTCGTTAGCTCTGGTTGCAAGGATGGCATTGTTGTCTCACCGCTAGTGGACACAGAAGAAGCGACCGCTTTTTGAGTCGTCGAGGCCTCCGCAGGAACCGTGACTGCCACACTCGGAGCCTCCTCGGCGACTTCACCAGCGACGTCTTCTTGCAAGGGCTTACGACTAGTGCTGCCACCTGGAGCGGCGGTCGGGATCTCGGACGAAAAGTTCTGGACGGTATTAGTTGAAAATGGCACTGCTGTTGATACGACGCGCTCCGCGACTTCGCCCGCGCCAGCGGCAACGGACGCTGGTTTCGACGTGACAAGAGGCAGTTTGTCGCTTGTGTTGCTGGTGCTAAAGTTCTCTGCAGGTTGATCCGCTTCAGTAGGAGGAGGAGGAGCATTTTTCGCTGATGTCGTGGAGCTCTCTACGGTTTCTTCGTCCGAGCTGTTTATGCTCCTGGAGCTTTGCACGGAGACCACCCCGTGAGTGCTTGACTCATCCTGCTGGGGCGTTGTAAGTGGCTCGACCGCAGCTCTTTCTGGAACAAAAAAAAAAGGGGGGGGGCATTTGCTGTTGTAGTTTTCTTTGGTTTCAGAGATTGCATGATAAATAAAAAGCAAGTCTTCATGTCACTCCTCATGCTAGATGGGGCAAAAATGTCCTTTAGATACTTTAGGATATCGGGGTGGTTTTAACTGTTACGGATCAAATACGCATGTACTACCTTAACGCCACCGCAGCCAGCAGTATTACCGCAGTCGCTGGGTAGAAGGAAGTTTGCGCAGTGCACAGTCTGCAAGCTGGTAAGGTGACTATAAAAAGAAACACCCTCGCGTTTCAGCTGTTAGAATGCATTTCACAAGAAGGCAGCCTGTCCTATTTTGAGCTAAAATTGCGCACTTCAGACGTCACTGTATGGCAAAAAAAAATTCGGTTTATGTCTCTTTGATTGAAACAAGAATAGAAGCAACAAACGAAGCACAAGGTAAAGAGATATAACACGTATCTGTGTCTTTCCTTACGCTGGTGTTGCTCAGGGATTAGAGCGTTTTCCTGCCGGGCACGAGGGTAAACGTTCGATATCCGACCATGGTGGCTGATTTTTGACGGAGACGAAGGGCGAGACGTGTTTGCACTGAGATTTTCGCTCACGCTAAAGAACGCCACACAGTAGAACTTGGTTCTGAGTCTTTGATTACTACTTCTCTCATGCCATGCTGAAGTAAAAACATTTATTTTTTTTATTAAAAATTGTTAAAAACAAAACTCCAAGGGACGGTATTTATGTACTTTTCGAAAATCTAACCAGTCCATGACGTTTTCTCATGGTTTTCTGTTGGTTCTGTTGGCCCAATATTGAGCGATACTGATTTCATTTAATATATAATGGCACAAAATTTACAGTTGTTCGTTGTTGGCGCCTGGGTATGTCATTTTGCGCAGTTACTGCATCGGCCGGAAGTAGCCGATTGCTAAAGGCTCAGATGAATTTGTCTCCGATCTTTTGTATGTACGTTCTAAATTAAATCAACAAAATTAATGAATGAATGAATGTGAAAACCTGCCAGAGATATCACAGCTCATGTTCTGTCAATACAGGCCCTAAATGCGTTGAGTGAAGTGAATAGAGCAAGGGAGCCACAACAACAAAAAAAAAAGCAGCTGTTAGGCGACGTCACCTTTGGGCAATCAATAGCGCTGACCTGCGCCATTGCTTCGTTCCCATAGAAACGGCGCGTGAGCATTTTCAAAACATTCCCCTTCGGGATATTTCTTAGCTTATAACCCTCTTTTTACCCCCGCCTCGTTCGATACCGAGGAAACAATCGCTCTCATATCATAGTGGCAAGAGAAATCGTAAGTTCAAGCGTGGCTGACCGATGACAGTAAGAGCAAGAGACTTCTCTAGTTCCCGCATGAAAACAAGCTTAGATAGTTTCCTATAATTAGTACGCAGCAAACCCCTGCATGTCAAGTGCGCGAAATAAAAATATAAAGCGTACTGAGAACGTAAGGTGTCTCAAATAGGCAGAAAATTTTTTTTCTTATAAAACACTGCTCTTATGACCCAGTCGCTGAGAAATAGGTGAGGTTTAGAAGAAATTGGGTCGGAAAATGTACAGCCGGATATTTCTGCGCACTACTTACAAAAGAAAACTCGCTGATAAAGAGCCACATAAACTGATTTGTTTCCAGGGTTTTTGTTTACATGCCACACTTTCGCCTTTTGTTTACCGAAATTAAATAAGACCAAATTCACTGTGCGCGCCGATAACGTGTTTCGTGCTTTTGAAAATAAAATTCGCTGTTTCATCGCATGCGTTTCGCCGTTCAGCAGAAGATGTGTTGTAGCAGCGAGGCCGAGAATCGATATTAGATTTTGTTACTGGTCGCATATTATTGCCGCCTTATGTGCGCAGAACGAGGTCGAAATTCAGTAAATGTATCGATGGGCCTGTTCTCTTCCATACGTACGCCTTCCAAACAAAGCTGTTAAGTTTTTCTCTTGTAAAATTCACATTAGGTCGGTGACAAGCCGATGAGGACGTGTGTAGGAAAGGAGCATATACACAACAGACAAAACGCAAATGGTGTCTATTTCAAGCCCGAGCCGCGAGCAGAAATGTCAGCCATTTTTCGGGAACGGAAACGTTGATGTCTGAAAAATTTAAAATTTCATTGCACCGGACTCTCGCATTGTTAAGGAGTGAAAAAAAAATAAGTAAATTACACGGTCCCATATACACATTGCGGGGGCACAACAGGTGTATCTGCAGCATCGAAAATCGTGGTTTCATTTATCATCGTGTTGCAGCTGCAGAAAACGCAGCGTACGAAGATCTGCAAGCCTGCTTTCCGCGCACTTTTTGTCGGAATTAAGCTGCCTAACTTCGATGCTTTTTCTCTAATCATTTTGTCAAATAATTTAGCCTCTTTAATACGGCTTCGAGAAGTATAGAGTTGCAATATTGCAGGGCTCCGAAGGCCATGCGTCTTTAGATTTTTGAAAGAATGTTATTTTGCCTTCAAGTGTGAAGAATATTTCCCTAGCTAAATGAGCCCGCATAAGCGCGACACTTTAGCAGCAATGAAAAGACAAGAGGTATATCAAAGAAGAAATAAAATGCGCATCATAAGTTTTAGCTCGTTATTCAACTGACGTCCAGTGCGATCGCTTGAGGCTGCCCGGGCTCTCCAGGCAACGGCGTATGTGCACTTGAGCGCGGTATCCGACTGCAGTGCCTCAGGACAATTAATATCCATTAAGGGCAAAAGGAGCATCAGAAAGTGAGGAAAAGGGAAGAGCAGTCATCTCGTTTTCCCCAAACGAGAGCCGCGGCTAGTATCGCGGCCGTTGTTGCTTCATACCAAGCAGGCCTATCCCGCTGCGCAGCAGTTGGCACGCAGGGCGATTTGTCACGATTATGCAGCGAACCCACCGTTTGCGCCAGCGCCAGTGCCTCGGCGCGGTGTCGACGTTAAGAAGGCACGAACCATGCATCCGAGTCTCCTCGCGTTTCTCGCTCCGTAACTTGAGCACTTCATGCTTAGAGCCCTACTTTCTCACTGCCGGATTTGTTCCCGAGGTTTTTTGCAGCAGCAGCACTTCATGTTTGCGTAGGGAGTAACTAGCGCAGAGGTTCGAAGTAGACGGACCGTTGCAGTTAATTGCGTCCCGGCGTCTGTGAACAGGGCTGTGGAAGTTATTAGCAGTTGCCATGCTGCGAATTCTCTTCGGCAATGTAGCGTTGTGTTGAGATAGATGCGTAAGATACATATGAGCTTTTTCGCAAGTTATCTTCCGACATGTGCAATAAGTAGAGTTGCCCAGCGACGATATGGAGACAACAGTAAGAATATATTTCCGCTGTAATGTCGCCCTCTTAATAGTTACGATAAACTCAGCCCCCACGAAAGCAGTTTAATGCAGCTTTCGCTCACGTATTTTTTAGCGGGAGTGCTCTATAGGTCATGGATAACTTTCTGGAAAGGCTTTATAGGTACAGTACTCACGGATTGAAATAGGACATTCGGAGCGCTAGCCTTGCAGTGCCACGCAGGCATGTGGTAAACCACAGGCCGGCTGATTGGCTACTGGAAGGAACAGTTCTGCTTTGTAGATGTTCTCCCTCTCACGCCATACCACAATGCACCACCTTGGTTCCATGAGCGTCTACGGGCGGCGCTCCATGAAGCGACGGCCACGCGCTCCGAATGTCCTATTTCAATCCGTGAGTACTGTACATAGAACTGTTCTTATCTAAGAGCATTCTGTAATATTTGATTGCGAACTCTTATAACTTCCACACATGCAGTTCAAGGCTGGTTGAGAATAAACAAGAAACGTATGGTTCGATGGATAGCCTTAACTAAGCCTGCTTCATGCGCGCAGGGTGTGCTTGCAATTTAAATTAAAGCCATGAGATCTGTAGACCCAGTACTGTACTTTGAAGAAATGTGCACTTAGACGTTAAGAGACAAGTGCGGCATGAGCTAAAAAAAACAGGCTGGAGTTGATGACGTTTAAACAAACGGTGCATTACATCTGCACACCAGACATGAAAGAGCCGGAAATCTAGTCCGTGGGCATCAGAGAATAAGGTTCAGTAAAGAGGTTAAGGAGTTTGCGTGTATAGATTGTCTGCGGTGAGTGCAAAACAGTGATAAATGAAGACCACCAGAAGAAGCCTTCGTCATGCTGCGGACCTAGTTAGGCTGGTGACGACCATGGCAATGATTACGAATAGAAACTCCCGGGAAAGAACTGTTCTGAGTTATGCAGAGTGCAGACGTGATATATCAAAAACGCGGCAAAATTGTTAGCCCGCAGTCATTAGCAAGGTTAAAAGTGCAGAGCTTGAATCTGCGCGCCTGTTAGGGTCACGGCGGCTCCGGCTTATCACACTGCACAGCACAGCCCCGAATTGCGGCGATAAAAGTGCCGAGTGCCCTTTCTGCTGCTTTCGCTGATCAAAAGATTTCAGCGTCCTTCAGCAGCGCGCGCGAGAAGCAAAACAAATATTTCTTTTTTTTTTTGTCAGCTCGTTTCCCCGGTGCACTTCGTTCCCTGCATGTCCGGCGTAATTAATGAGGCGCTCGTTTGGGCGGCGACCGGCTAAAGAAAAAGATGAAAGCCTTGGTCACAATGAAGAAAGCAATGGAGAAAGACAAGGAAAAAAAATACTGGGCAAATAAACCTGAAGGAGTCCAGGTCTCGAGGTTCCCGACAATTTCCGCCGCTTTTGTTGGGAAATAGTTTCCGCCCTTTCCAAAAACTCAGCGTCGCGACAAAAAGCCCTCGCCTCCCCTGGCCGTTTGATCTATCGCGCGTCCTTACTATTTTGCTCTCGCCGACTGGTTTTGGGAACAAAAAACTGAGTGCGTCCGTTAGACAAAGGCTTTTGCGTTTGCCTGAGGTATTACCTGGTAATAGGAGTCCTACTCGCGGCCTTATAGGTTGTTTCATTCACTCCACTGGGTCCCAAGCGGAGTCCCCTTAACGCTATTTCCCCCTCCGAAGAAGGCCTTCCACTTTTCGTACTTGTTTACATCTGTCTCTTTTTTTTTTACTGTTGCATAAGGTTGCCACTACACTGTCGCCGAAATAACTGTGCAATGAACCAAATACCGCTACATTTAAATGGCTGCTCAGAATCGGTGGCAAGAACATTGGGGGATTTCGCCAGACACTAATAGGTGAACCAGGCAAGTACTTTAAGAATGCAAAACAAAATAAATCAATCCCCTGCGCCTGACAGCTCGTAAAAAAGAAGGATATTTCTTTCACTCACTGGGCATCACTATGCCGGGAGATATGCCGCTGAGGGCAACTAAATGTGTGGGAGATATTTGCAATCAGGATACCTGTAAGTTACGTGTAAACGATGTACTTACGGAATGAATCGTTATCTTTCTTCATTCCATTATTTATGCTGTGATTTGCAGTTTGTTCCTGTCGTTATAGTTTTCTCTTTCGGATAAAGAGGGCGTAGCAAACTGCGCTCTCGGTTATCTGTTATTGAAAAAAAAATCTGAAGTCTGATTTTCGCGTCAACAGTACCGCAGCCGTGGCTCATGGCTAAGCATGAGGACAAAAAGCGGCAAAGGGCGCAGGTTAGCGCTTTCTGTTGACACGATAGAACAGCGCGCTGACCCTCAATAAAACTAGTGAAAGATTCTTTCGTAAGCAAAAATAAAAGGGCAGCGATAACGCTTCTACCCAGCGGCCCCATTTAAGCGTTTTCTTTCTTCTGGGCCTAAAATGACCTTGAGGGCGAGAGAAAGTGAAATATAAAAACTTGCAAAACTCTGAGAATCCTGCTTCGCCAGTCTTTCTTTTGCTTTCTTGTGGCGTTCTTTTTTTATTTTAATGCCTCCAGCTTCCAGCTTTCCCCATAAACGTCGGCTTGTCGCTGCAGGAAGGAAGAGATCAAAGTGGCCCCGAGGAGCCAGCTATGCCGACGACTTGAAAGCGTCCTCAACATTGGTCGCTTTGTTGCTCTCCCGGCAAGCCACTGTCCCCCTCTCTCGTTGCGAACAGCAGCGCTCGCTTTGTCGAATGAAATTGTTGCTCGCTCCGTCTTAGACTTCCTTCAACGAAAAAAGTCAAAGCACAAAAAAAAATGAGAAGGATGAATTGAAAGTCGGCAGAAGAGGCAATATTTCTTTTCTCGAATGCGATTTCGAGAAGTCTCCTAAGCTTTTCTTCTGAGCGCCCTTTTTTTTCATCTTCATTCCACAGCGTTTTTTAGTATCTCCGTCAAGAGCCGGACACAAGGTTCTAAACTAAGTCAGAAGGTCTGCTTTCTTTGTTGCGGAACTTTTTCATTTGCTGCTTTTCCAGTGGCATTAAAAAATCGAACGCTAAGCACATAAGCACTACACCAGAAATCTATAAGATTAGTGGCAATTGCCTGTGGCGCTTCAGTCTGAGACCTTCTTTGGATGCTGCGTCCTTTGAAAAAAAAAAGGAAAGTGGAGGAGAGAGTGCACTGTAGATAGCACCTCTTGTCATGGGTGCATTTAGAAGTTCAGGAGTAACATGAGTTGAGAAGCATACACTCGGTGATTGAACAATGTAATTCATTAATTAAGAGTTCTGCCTTTCATTGCTCAGAAAACAAATACGCGATGTGGTTTCGTAAAGGGGTCCCATGGATAGAATATCAAGTCCATCAGCATGTACACAAGGACGTTTCGTCGCACTGGCCTTATATTTAATATAAAATTAGGAAGACACCGCTGGCTATATTTGCACCCACTGGTTGACTTGAATAACTTAGTGGGACTAAAGGGAAATAATAAAGTCAGCGGGAGAATGTAACTGCCGTGTGATGAGGCCTCGAACGTAAGCGACCTCCATCAAAGGATGTGGACATGAAGGGGTTATGCGGATCGGCGCAGCGTGCAACATTGAAGGACCATGTGACATCAGTGTGCAAATCCTATTTCACAGCCCCTTGCATCATCCGTTCTTTGCCTTCAAACAAAATTGCCAAATGTGACCAGACGTCTGGGCACACGCCTTTGACTTCAAAGAGATCCACGCCGACCACTTTCGTTGAGCGCAGTTAAATTAGCGACAATAACTGCTTCTTTAAAGGAAATCCTTAAACTAGTCATCAACAATGCGACAATGTGCTCTCCTCGAGGCATGAACAGTTACAACGTCCACTTAAGAAGCGATGGAGACGTTTCTGGCAGATCTGTGTTTTATTTATAGGCTGAGCGTAAGCAAATAAAGCATACGTTGCGATGCTTACGCCGACGAAGAATAAGAAGCTGGACCAAGCGCTAGTACTCAACGAGGCAAACTGCTTGTCTCCAAATGCGTTCAGAACCAGAACAGTTTGGAGAAGTTGATGCGTCGAAACAATATGTTTTTGTGATTGATAGTTCCTGATATTCACTGCAGTTTGAATTCGAGAGCACCGATGCCAATAATGCGGGAGACATGTCTTGGGGTCATTGTGCTTTAAAGGTCCTGGCTGTAACTTGCCGATGCTTGTAATGTGTGCATAGCGTATTAAAGAAAATTAAACTGATAACGGCGCGCAGTGAATTTTTTGGCAGAAACGTATAAAAATTGCACCGGAGCCTTTAAAACCCCTTCAAATGCATAACAATTTTGAACATGTCAACCCACCCCATTTCACTAATTAGAAAAGTGAGAACTGTGAATCAACCGTTTTCTGAAGTTTGCGAGCAGTTTTTTTTTTAAAGGCTAATTGGTACATTGTACAGGAAGCTTCCACTTTCCTTTATGTCTTTAACTTCACGAAGCAGGAGGCTGTTTAAATCAACAATAATTTGAACTATCTTAACAAAGCGAAACTAGATTGCTATGGAGAAAGAAAAACAAAAAAAAAACTTCTGCCTACAGAGATTATGCAACGCGTTAATGGGATATTAACGGGAAAGTAGCAATCACGCAAGACGCTACGCTATGCGGATAGATTGTTATTCTGCGTGTAAAAGTGGCTGCGTTGCTAAGACATTCGAAAATGAAATTCCCGATACCATCCCACATACCTTGTAACCTTGCCCGAAGCCGGGCAAGTTACGATGCATTAACGATGTAGGGCAGGCGTCAAGCGTGACAAATATTACTGAACGCGTTACGTTTTAGACGCATATAAACTTGAAACTACTGGTCACGGAATATTCAGTTGACCTTCTTTTTCGCAGCGTTTCACTGCAGAATATAGCCACACCAGCAGCCGACACAATACGTTTCGCACGCACAGACGCACGCGCAAAAAAAAATAAGAGAGCAGTGAGGCTACTTGGCCGCGACCTCACAGGTCATCGATCGCAACGTGGTTTTGCCCGGAGCCAAAAGAAGGCGCAGCTGGCGTTTCTGTTAACGCCTAACTGCACTGGACAGCTGTGGCTGACGACCGCGCGATCAACCCATGCCCCTGTAAAGAAGGAGGTTTTGTCTTGTGTGCGGCAAGCGGAATCGTTCAGACGGCAGGGAAGAAGCATCGCACGGAACTCGAGACACTGCAAAGCAAATATAAAAAAATCCCGAAAAGCCTTTGAAATTTGTTGTGATGTTGGACCGCTTGGTTCATAAATAAAATCTCCGCGCAAAGACGTTGCTTATGTCGATCAAGAGAATTTGAACCGAGAGTGCTGACAGGTTCACTTATGCCCATTATTTCTTCCCAGCGTTCTAGTCAACACAAGCCTTCCACACTCCAGGCGTGAGCGTTGTTTAACTGATAGCACACGGACACCGAGTTCCGAACAGTGATTGATTGCGTCGTGTTCAAAGGCAATCTTGTTTTCCAAATTTTAGCTTCGTGGTGTGGTGCCAGCATAATCAAGCTGATGAAATGACAGGAAACAGGAGTATGCCTAGGCGCACGCATCATTTGATACGGTTGTTTCTTCCAGGTCTTAAGTATAAAATGCTTGGAAGCAATATCAACAGGCTGTAGCCAGGCTGTCACAGTCGCTGCATATTAATGCGGAGAGAGAAAGCCATCGCTGTCTCCTCGAATGGCTCTCTCTCTCTCTCTCCTACGCGCGTCGAGTAAAAGGAGAAAGAAAAGCGTACACTGAAAGTCTAGTCTAGAATCTAACTGCCAATATTCCGGTTAAAAAAGTGGCGCGCAACTATAGAGCCTAGAGGCCATCATTCTAAATGTGTATTTAGAAAGAAAACAAAAAAATTCTTTTCAGAGTTACTGAAAAACGTGACGGATGACTTCTTTCTGCAGGGGTGCTTTTTTGCATTAAAGGTCTTGTTGAGGAGGAGCTAGCTTAACGTACATCACTTGCAGACAGTTCGCATCCAAGGCTGAAGTGTCGGAGTTCTTTGACGCAGGATGCATCGTTAGCCAATTCTCCAACTTGATTCCCACTATGTGCCGCGCAAACCAGCCGAAAACAACAATAAAAGAGGGAAAGGGGGCAGTGGCTCAGCGGTGTTGAGGAATGCAGAAAGGCAAATAAGATAGGCTAGAAGGTTCTGGTACGTTTGTTTATTAGAGACACACTAAGGATACATGTGTATATTTACAGAAAAGAGCCCATGCTCTCGGCTCATGCGCTGCTGCTCGTTTGTCTGGCGATGAGATTTTGCTTTGTCGAAACCGAAACTCGCGAACTCCGTAGGAACGACATCGAAGTAGAATTCGTATTCGACAGCAACTTCGCCCACTTGTAAAATGAAGTAGCACTAGCAGTTGAAGCTGCAGTACGACCACCTAAAGCTGAGATGCGAGCACATAAAAGAAAGGAACATAATTTAAAATCTGAAGATATGGCTTTCATTCCCGAAACCAAAAGTCAGACGCATTGGTGTGGAGCATAGGCAACTTTGTGCGACTGGCGACGTGAACTGAATAGTGAGGAAATACCGACGGTCAAGCAATGCCTGCCCTGCGCGCAGTGTTGAAAAGGGAAGAAGAGAGAAAGAAAAGAGAGTGGTAAAATAGAGCTGTCGACGACGCCTCTATTGACAAGGTACAGTGGGAAGATGGGAAATATCGTATTTAGTCCGAAACAAGAATGAAAAAGAAGGGTATTGTTCTACTTGAACGCAGACACGGTGTGTTCAGAACAAATCAGTTGTAAGCATAGCCTGCAAAGCATGGAGTCGTCAGTCGGCCAATGGTGATTTGATAAGATTTCCTAGACTTTTATCAAAATTTTACACCACGAAAATGAATACATTTGAAGTGTTACTACGTGGGTGTGTTCTGACAAAATGTATGGTGGGGCAGCCAGAAAAAGAATGTAAACCAATACGCCCCTGCCTGTAGGGTGTGTTCTGACAGTAAGAAATGAATATTATGCTTTCTTTTGGCGCCGTAAATTACCAGCGTTTTTTATAGAATATACTTGTTTAATACTTACTAGGGGCCAATTGTTGCTATATTTTTGCTTGTGCGATAGATCCCAATACCACCTATTGGCTATTGAGTCCAACAGCGTTCGGCGTACGTTCTGTGGGACGTAAATATATAACTTCGAACTTCAAGGCTATCAGTGAATCTTTCGCCTTGTTGCCCGGCTGTCTTCAATATAAAATAATTCCTCTCAGAGCCATCACGAAAAAGTGTTAGCCTGAAAAGTAAAAGAGAAATATAACTTTGGTGCTCTAGGCGAAGACACCTGCAGAGCTAAAGAGGGATCATGAGTGCAGTGCTGCACGACTGACTGATTTCGATCTGCCCGTGGCGTGATCGCCGACAATAAGGGCGGCTTCCGGACTTGCGCCCGCACCCGCTGTCGTGACGATCGATGATCACGTGTGCTGAGGCTCCCTGGTCCGCTTTGTCTCGGGTTCCACTTTCCTACTGAAGCTGCTCGCTGCTACCGTGCTACGCAGGCTAGCGAAGGTCTGGCGTGACGAGGACATTCGGGCGGCTCCGCTAACGCTTGCAGAGACACACATGCCTTTTCTCTCCCTACCTCCCCACCCTTTGTTTTTTTTTCACGCAGCATAGTTCTGAAAGGCCTTCAGCGGTATGCGAAAGCCTGGCATTAGGCCAAAAATCTTTTGTTTTCGATTCCCGTAAAAATATAAAATGTACAAACACTGCAAAGACAGAGATCACTATAGCTGTCTTCGTGCTTGTTGACTAAATCATTAGTATCGTATATGGGGTTTAACATCCCAAAGTGACAAATGAACTTTTAGGGACGTCGTAGTGAACGCCTCGAGATAAATTTCGACCCCCTGCGGTTCTTGAACATGGACTGACAGAGCACAGTACACGACCGCCTTGCATTTTGCCTGCATTGAGAGGCGGACACCACGGCCAGGATTGAACCCGTTTCCTTGGGCCTAGCAGCGGAGCGCGCAAACCACTGAGCCGCCACGGCGAGTTCTAAAACAATGATGCTTAGGGAGTTGGATCTCATTACACAAGAAGCACGAAAACATTAGAGCTGTAGCCACGTCATCTCAGTGATTGCACGGGAACTTTCGCTCACTTAAGAGTTCTGTGTGAGCTGCTTGGTATCTTGCTGACATATGTCTAAAAAGAAACGTTCAGAGGTATCTTGTTGTGCACTGGTCGCTTCTGTGAGCTTTCCACTTGCATCTTCTTTACTATTCGCTTTTTCTCTGCTCGTATAGCATGAAGTAGCAACTGAGAGGGTGAACGGGTTTTAGCGGTTTTTTGGGAGGCTCTCAATGCACTCGGCTGTCGTACAAAAGAGCCAATGTGAGGCGCCATAACGTCTGGCAGGCACGAAATTGTCTTTTTCCATTTACTAGAGGTAGGCTGCCTCTTTCAATGGCGTCACTAATGCCCTGGAAGTTCTATATTATCGTATAGAGAAAAAAATTACTAAGAACCACGGTTTGTGACATTTGAAAAATTTTTACGTGTACCATCCCTCCCCCCCCCCCCCCCCCCCCCCCTTTCAGTTGGTATAGATAGCCGTATGGCTCCGCTTTGGTGGATGCAAATGAGTAATTAATCCCTCAAAGCAAAACTTCTGACAAGCAAAAGAAGGAAATTATACGATAAAATCTTGCATGTCTGAGTGAAATTTCGTGTAGTTCTTTCGAAGTTCATCCGGCTTGAGCAGAGCGAGTTGCAAAACGATACTCATATCGCAGACGCGATGTCGCGTTCAGCTTGTGAGCCTGAACACATATTGCTAAAGCTATAGCTTTTATTGCGTAAAGCAGGTACAGTTAAAGGCGGTAAAATTAAAAACTAGAAGCCTCTATTGAGTTGGAATCACAGACGCTATATCAGTATTGATACACAAAGTTTCAATCGCGCTATTGATCGAAATATATTGGTTTGTTCCCCGAGTCATGAACAGTGCACCGTGTTCTACAAGTTACTATGTGTGAACACCCTCTCCTGGCACACAATTTGTCATGCTGCTCTGATTAAGCGTAAAAGACGCAAAACGAAGTGCACCCGACCAAGCGAGCTCCAAAATTTTGTTACGTAAGTTACACCGATCGTCATCAAAGAATGAGCTGTTCCGTCTGACGAGGAAAATAATGCGGGGGGGGGGGGGGGCACATATCCCGGAAGGTGGAAGAGAAAGGGACGGCAAAAGGGGAGACAAAGCCAGTTATTTGCTCTGGTCCCGTATTGTGTTCACCGCTTCGGTGAGCGCGCGTGGGAGGCCTCCGTTGTCGCTGAACGCTGTCGTGGCGGCGAAGAGGCGCCGCTGTGTCACGTAATTGGATTGGCGCCGCATCCATGACGCAGGCGATGCTCTAGGCGTCACTATTGCTGCTATTCGTTCCTATATGAAGCGGGTTACATCGCGTTTCAGCCACGGTGCGCAAACATACCGCTAAAAATACTGGCACCAGTGTGTGGTACGTTGCGTCTCAGCAAGACAGCTGCGACGTGTTGCTGAGAACCTAGATCTTTTAGGCGGCAAAAGCTTTGAATCAGAACAGCCAGAGTTTGTCCATGCGTTGCCTATGTTCACCTGGGCTTCTTCGTTTGCTTTGTTTAATTTCACGCCTAATAACATTTATAATAATTTACACTGCGGGCATAAAGGAAACAACTCAACGTATTAGGGCCGCCAAAACCACAATAGCCTTGGAGGGGAGCAAAGGCAACGTATAGAAACGTTAATTATTTAGCAAATTATTAAATATCTACAAATTAAGAAGTAATAATAAACGTGTTTATGAATTAAGTTTGTTGCCATGAAAGCGAGCTAGTTTGTCACAAGAGCGCAATTTTAAACAGGATCACGAAAGTGCTCCTCAGCAATGCAGGCGCGAAGACAATATTTGTGCAAGGCGATGGAAACATGTGAAGAACTAAGCTAGGAAGGCGGCGTTTCATCTTTCCGGCCTTTTCTCTGCGTGCAATGTAACTGTTGGTTCTCAGCAGCGCCTCTGCGTTACTCGGTTCCAGCGCCGTCGGTAGCGAATAAGTTTCTTTACTTTCATCTTTTCTCCTTCCTTTTATTTACTTTGTGAGCCGCTTTGTGCACGGTAGACAGGTTTCCTTCCCTGATGAAGTGAGGAGCACACAATAACAGGTGCGCAGAACAACGAAGGAACACGCACACACGCTCATCATACGTTCATAATGAAAAATCCAGGCGCTAACAAACAACGACACAGGGGGGCACAGCGTGCAGTGCCTAATCCTGGTACCTTTAATTCTAGCACCATAAGCCACTTGGTACTCATCCTCCGAATGTTCAGCATCCCCAAAAGCGTTGACATAAAATGAAACGCGGCAAGATTTAGGAACAACACTCTGCCGGAAACATGCAACACTACCATCCAACCAGCTAATTCTGGAGTGCCGCTTTTTTCTGCGGTAGTGCTTTTTGCGCAATTATGTGCAAAATAGTGACTTGCATACCTCTCGGTGTTGTCTATATACGAATTCATCGCCCGTGTACGTTAGGCTTACCGAGAGTAATCGCATTGCCCACGGGACCATGCGCTCCTGCCCGTGTCAACTCCTGGCCGGTACAGGGACGCTCCAACGATGCAATAAGCGAGACGGCCACTGTTTGCATACAGCTGTACCAGGCCTGGCTCTGTGGGGCAGCCGCTCGCGTAGTGTTATCGTACAAGCGTCGTCGCCGTTCGATCGTTATGCGCCCAGAATACAAGAGGGCACACCAAGCTGATTGCAAAACGCGTAGAGCCGCCGCCGACAGCGCAGCCACCTCTGGTCAGTAGTGTTTGCGTTCGATTTGGGATAAGCCGTCGAGGTCGCTTTCTGTGCAACGCGTGGCTTGCCTTCTTTGTCGTGTTTGTTCTTTGGCTCGTGTTTGCCTTCGTCGGTGCTCGGGGGAGAATGTGTTCCAAAAAGAGCCAGAAACAAAAACAGCCGAAGCGCCTGGAAAGTTGGGGTGCCTCGTTGACGAACCGCGGCATAAGGTTCCGGAGGTTCACGTCCTCAGGCTGGTGGCGTGTTGTAGCTTGTTTCTGCCCTTAGGTCGCCGGTTACTTTCTTTTACAACTTTCTGGCTTTTCCTCCTCGACTTATGCTGGCGCCGAAGGAGGCCGAGAAAGCCGATGAACGTGCAAATATTTACTCGTGGCTAGAGGTCCTTCCGCTCTCCCGTGTGGATCGAGTGGCCGGCCTTTATTTCAAGACGCTGCTTTCTTAGGCTATGCTTCCTTCTGCACGATGTGCTAGTACAAAACTTTCAGTGGTAACTTACTAGCAATGAACGTAACGAAGTAATTTATCCGCACAAGGTTTCCTTTTGGCTTAATTACGGCTCCCCGCCACGTGAACACGCGTCTCTTCCGTACGTACATGCCTCATATTTGCTTTTTTCGCGGTGTTTATTTCCTCTGGGTATAAAAGGAAATGGCTATAGAAGTAAAAAATATAATGGGTCATTATAGGAAATAAAAAATGCTGGGTGATATAAAGAAGCCTAGGTGAGACCGATGGTGCCATCCCTGCGTCCAAGCAATATAAGATGCAGAACTGTCCAGCGAGGGAATGCCCTGCATTTATTATACTGCAGATATAGGCACTAGTAAATATATACTTGATATAAACACTGCTGGCGGTATCAGGGGTGGTGAATTAAACAGGTACTAGTCCGGGAAATAATAAAGGTTCTCTTTGAAATTTTCACGTTTTCTGGGAAATTTTTGTCTAGGGAGCCTGTTACTGAAAAACTGAGCGTTCGAATATATTTAAAGCTTGCTTCATCGCAACCATGGGCTTATTCTAAAGTAAAAAAAGAGGCGGTGTTTCTGAGGAATAGTGCTTGTTAAGATCCTTGTTTCACTCAGCCTTCATAGGCATGCTTTAAGCTTTCTGGTCATGCAAATTTCTCAGCAGAATTTTTCCTGCACTGAAAAATACCGTACTGAAGCCAGTGGGTCCCTCTCAGAAATTTATTTTGCTTTAAGCGTATTATTCTCCTTTTCCTTTTATTTCATATCTAGGATTCTTATTTTATCAATGCCTTTCATGAATGTAGCAGCCTTCCCGTCTTCTTGAAACAACTTATTAAAATGCTAATGGGCTTCATTACGTCTAAGCTCGCCTTCGATAGAAACTGTGTTTCTTTGAGCGCACGGCACGGACTCACGCTCCACAGAATTTTCACAAAGGAAGGCAAAATTCATTGCACGAATGAAATCGCAAAAAAATCGGCTAGAAACTAAATCGTCACAAATAAACCTGAAAATTTTTTGGGCAGAAAAAAAAAAGGTCGGAAGGAAGACCAAATACAGTCTGCTGTTACATGCAAAAGACCTCTTTCCAGCAAATTAAATTTTGCAGGGCTGGCGATAAGGAAAATGGAGCTCAAAGCGACGCCGTTCTATACAGCCAATGCTGAACGACGGCAATATGTTTATTGAGTTTTCACCGAGGAAGCACTGGAATACGGTGCATTGCAAGCAAGTTAAGCGCGGAGCTAAGCTACGGCGCTTATTTATCTTCGTTAACATACTCGGCTTTTGGCTTGAGTAGACACTAACCATCAACAAAAAACCGGAGTCACTTTTTAGCGTAGTTTTATTGCATTCTACCTGTTTTTTTTCTCGTTGTTCATAACACTTACAAAAGGACATGCAGTTAAATTTTTTTTTTCCTGAAAGTTCTCCGTTTTTCTTACGCTATTTACATTAACCGTTCACCGCAATTTAAGGTACCATGCCTCACCACAATAAACGCAAGAAATGTGATTTGCGTAACGGCCTGAGAAATTTTGGTTTAGAATTACACAGAGGGCGGAATTTAGGTATGGGAAGCATGGTATATAAATACATTAAACCTTTTCTCTCACACTCAAGAAAATTTTGATTTGTTATAAAGGTGATGTTGTACAAAACCTGTGTATCGAGATTTATGTTCCACTACAAGAATGTGAGACAGTGTTTTATGAACTAATGAGTGTTAAGCGTAAATTGCTGATGAAGAGCTCTTAGTGGTGTCTTTCATAAGCGGTAAGTTTTGGAGTCCAATTAAAGTCAGTAGAATTCAACAAAAACTCATTATAATGAATTAGAAACCAGTTAAACCCGAATAAATGCCGATCACAATCATGTGACACGTGTACCTCAAGTCAGTCCTTAGCTGCTCTTAAAGCATTCTCGCTGTGAACGCTTTTTTACCACGACGCGAATTACGTTGCTCAAAAGTAACCACATTAAAGAGCTGTTGTATTTTTTTTTTGCTTGCAGCAAGACAGAGGCACCGACTGCTATTTACGATCCTGCTATATGCAGTCTGAAGTACTTTTCCAAATGTACCAGGTACAGATACAGGCAAGTCAGAGACGAAACAAGAAGGCGTACCATTGTTAAGAACAATGCGATCGGCAGAGATCTTTTGCAGACGGAGGCAGACATAAAAAAATTTCTGCACTTAAACGTTGAAGACTGTAACAACAGAGGTCAATGAGCCGTGATACAACAAAACCTCACAACCACTTGTACAGCGTGCTTGTAGGCAGGAATGCAGAAGTAGCTTAACATAATCATTGGTTTCGATGGTGGTCAGGACACCGTAATCGCACTGAACACAGCGAGGCATGAAACGGATAAGCAGACCCTGCGACAAAGCGCAGCTTACGCGGTTTAGCGGGCCGTTTGAGCGTAGGAGAAATATGTGTTGCCGCGAACACTCCACATTTGATCGCTCATTGTTAATAATTGCCTCTAGAATCCAATAAGGGACGCTATAAGCTTGGTAATACTTGCGGCATCAACTTTTAAATCGTTGAGGGAAGTGACGCGCAAAAACATCAGTGCTTGATAACATTTATTGTAACGAATGAAATACAACGGTTAATAAAACTTTTCCAGGGTGCGCTCTTCTTGCGAACTGGCTGTTATCTCTGCGTCGTGCACACATACCACATGGCAACGTTGGGCTGGCACGAAGCTTATGGCTCCGTATTTGGCACGCGGGGTGCCCTAGTTTGGCTGCATTGATTATCGTTCGCTGGTCTCGTTGCCTAGTGACGCTGTTATGGCCTCCATGGGAGCGGCCGCTTTTAGAGACACCGTGGTCAATAGGAGCCAAGGCCGCGCGCTCTCCTGCTGACATACAGGCCACCTACAGTCCCTCTCAGAAGGATCGAAGGGTCGATGCACCATTAATTCCTGTCACATTGGTCCGGGACATTTCTGTCACGTTCCCGATTTGGCTCAGCCGCTGCTGTCATTGGTACGAGCGGCATGGCGAATGAAGCAGCCGCGCGTATCTCGTACTGCGGTTTACCGCCGATGTACGGCGCATACTGATAGAGCTCCGCGAAAGCGATGAACAATCGAAATGAAGAACTGGGCGAGTTGGTTAAAGAGACAGAAAGAGAAAGACGGAAAGGCAGGGAGGTTAACTAGACAGCGCCCGGTATGCTACCCTACACGTGGGAAGGGGAACGGAGGGAGAGATAGAAAGGGGAGAGAACAAAGGGATATGATCACTTTTCCACGTGTCCGTTGGCCGTTACTTGCAGGGTACACAGGGCACAGTGAAAGATTGTGAGTTGGTCAGAAATTGACGAAACAACGCAAGGTCAAGGTGTAGAGATGAAACACAAAGACAAGGGCTGAACATACTGCATGCGTTTACCAAGATCGCCGATTCGTCGGCCTGGCAGTGCGTGATCAGGGCGGAGCAGCACTCGAAGGTGACCCGTCTTAATGAGGATGCATGCAGGTTTATGTAGTAGCTGAGTATATGTGCACTTTATATTTGGCGACCAGCGCCTGTTATTGAGTCTTCCATCAACAAGGCTCACTCAATGGCAGGATGCATGTAGCATGCGTCAAGGTTATTCGGCTCATCTCTTTTCCTCCAAATCTCAAGGGTGAATAACTGGGGAAGAACGTGAGACAACCATGATTAGGGGCGATAGCAATTTAGAGAAGCAGAAAGTGCGACGTCATTGAGGACAGTAGAATGGTCGGGTAGGCAAGGGCTCCGAAAAATGTTAACCATGAAAGGGCTATGAATAGGCTCTCCTTTGTGAATCAATGTCAATTCGCCTTTTTGTATGGCCAGGAAGAGATTCAACTTATACGAGAAAGCATCACAGTAAAGACATATCACCATCATGCAAGCAACTGCCTCTAGAAGAAATTGATATATAAGGCTTCATCGTGAATTTCTTCGTTACACAAAATGATGCGTTCGTATTTTGCCTCAAGGAGGTGCAAAATAATCAGGCAGAGCGCAAGTCTCGTAGATGTGTGTCTTGGGATTCACTAGACGGCAAAATTAAGAAAGCAGGATATTTTCACAAGAGATGCTACGCAGCGGAGGCACACAGTGCAGACACAACCCGCCGAAGACGAGGCCGAAGCCATTTCGATGTAGAAATCTACTCAACATTTTTATGCCACGCAAACGGCTTGTCGAAAGTTTGTCGGCTGTTGTAGGGATGGAAGGCGAGTACGCTGTCCGCACGTTTTTTCCTGTAATAAGCGGATTATTAATAACACATCTGCTGGCCTTGGTTCTATCCTGAGCAGTGCACTCTTTTCATTTGAAAAAGACTCCCTCGTTCTAATTTTGCGTCCGCCCTGACACCGGCACCTGTTCGGTTTTCGTTTCGGCGTGTTCGCTGGGACCATCGCCCTTTCGCGTCTTGCAGTTAAATGTTTCCATCGCGGCTGTTGCTTCAGAAACGAGCTGCACTTTCCGCTTAGCTATTCAAATGTCGCATCATCGGGCCAATCCGGTCCTTTTTTTTTCTTCATTTTCTACCTGGCTAATGAGGTCGTTGCGAAACACCGAGGCTTACGCACAAAATCAATACGCGAAAATACGCTACAGTGTGCAGTCGCTCTGCGCGAACTGTTTGTCTGCTTCCATATCATTCCTGCCTCCCTCTGGCAGCAGTAGCCCCCTCCGGGCATCGCTCGAACGGCGATATTCGGGACCCAGCCTCCAACCGTTTTCCCCTTTATTTTACAGAGAACTTCGCCGCAGAGTTTCTCGAAGCCACGGCTACGAAGCCATTTTCGTCGTGTGTAACGACAATTTTCCATTTATTTAACTTTATTAGTCCTCCCCTAGTCACATGTTTTTCTTCTTTGTGATGACGTAATGAAACGCACCTTCAAGGTTTTTGGTTCAGCGACCTTTCAAGCGGATGCAGAACACTGGAGCTGATTGTTACAGTGGCGCCAAGGCAAATAGAATCAGGTGCTGGGTGCATATTTTGAAGCAGAAAACTGAGTCTGCCTAACTGCCTACTGGAAAGATCAATTTTTTGTTCATGCTTCGTGAAATGACGTAGGGTGAGCATAGCAGAATGGGAGAAGCAGACGATAGAGTGCTGCCACCAGAGAACTCAACGGTCGTGTGTCTGAAGGTGGAATACGCTGATGTGAATAAACAACACGCATGTCGATATTTAAGAACAGCACAATGAAAGCTCGCAGAGAAAATAAATAATGCGATCGGCTCAGAATCATGTGACAATTTGACTAAAAACTCACTAGCTCGTTCTCTGGCTCACAATTATGTGGGCGAGTGAACGTTTACTATGGTGATATGGGGCAAGATAGTATTCACTGCTGGGCGGTTCCACGTTAATGAATTTTCTGCATGGCGTACGAAGTAATTTGCAAGAGTAGCACGAGCCGAGAGTGAGGCGGCAGACTTAGTGAAAAAGAGGCCGCATTCATAAAGAACTTTCGTTTTTCTGATCCTAGTTCAGTTCATTATTTGATGCAGTCTTGCCTATCTATCTCTGGTTATCCTGATTGTTCCCCAAAAAAACGCTGGCGAATGGCGAATTAATTTTACGTGTGAACAAGCTTGTGGATCTTATTCTAAATATCTTAGTGGGAATGATACCGCAGATCTTCAAACTCGAACGAACACCTGCCCACAAACACACAAAAAGTAGCCCCGGCTTCCAGAACCGACATTATTCAAGGCATCTGGGTAGTGCGAGTGTGAGCAGGCTGTGCAGCAGAACAGAGACACACGCTTTGTGCACGTATTGTGCATCAATTGCCGATGATCCACTAAATCCACAATATTATTACAACTACGACGGAGACGTTCTGTTTGCGCCATACTGCATGAATAGAAGTTGCGGGGTTTTGGTGACTATTTTTGTCAAGTATTTTAGTTCTCTATTTAGTGATGGCTCACAATTTCTAACCCGCCGTTGAGCCCGTTCAACATGTATGCATTATCAGTTAACCAAAGAAATTAGATTTTTCACTGTCGAGTAGCTACCTTAAGTACGCTTCCCGTGGTGGTGGTGAAAAGCCTTTATTCAGTCAAAATGAAAAGGACAGGACCTTTAACGGATCACGCAATGGGTGGAGTCTTTATTCCGAAGCTGCCAGCTTAGCCCTCCTGACCAAAGTCTTCTGGGCCTGAAAGTCCGAGCAGCCAAGCAGGGCCGCCTCCCATTCCTTTCTGTTAGCGAAGCGTCCTATGCCGTAGTCTCTGCCTCATTCACCTCGTACTGGCCGTTCAGTGGTTATTTATGCTGTACATTCCTTTTGATACGGATGTGCAGTATGCACTATCCGAACCAGGGACTGTGGGGCAACTTTGTACTCTACAAAACCATGCTGGAACGGACGGCCGCCAAAATAATCGCTACGAACCAAAGGACAATCCACGCAGCATGAATGCTTTTTCTCAAAGGTAAAAATTTGCTAAAAGCTGCGCGAACAGTCCATGACGCAAGTGAGTTCGTAGAATTTGCAACGCTCGCAGGATCAGGCACCCTAAACCTGTATGCTTACTCCCACAAGTATTATCACAGGTGGGGCTTACTTAGTACCCCGACCGCGCTTCAAGGCAACTACCAACAACATTCGTACTCCGTAAGTTTAAGCAAGGTCAGTTCCGCCTGCCGGCGCGATCTGACGCCAAAAGTGATGGCTTCAACAAAAGTCGTAAATTAAACTGCAAGTCCCAGTCTCCATAGGAGTGGAGTGATGAGCGCATAGGAAGAAGCCTGATCACGAGGCAGGACGCCAGCTCAGTCATTCAGGCAGCGGGCCCTCAACTACTGAAAAGGCGAGAAAACGACACGAAAAACCAGCCATGGTTCAGCTGGTGGCACGTAAGTGGATGTTTTATTTTTTTTTTCCTCACTGCGCCGCACTGCGGCCTTGTGCGGATTTTTTGTCACCGCCTCATTAGTTTTAACTGTAGTGTCGGGAAAGTTTCCGGCGGCTGCACGCCACCGTCGCTGCCAAGGATTGAGGGCCGCTGCCAGTAGAGTGGCGCATTCCTGGAGAGGCAGAGCGAACTTCTCGAGACAGCGGGCGCATAACGAGCAGTCTGCCTCATTATCCAGCGCGTCTGCGCTCAGGAGCGCCCGCGAGCTGCCTCTTCAACCCACGTGGCTTGCTGGTTTCGTTTCATCTTTTAGTTTTTTTCCGTACAGCATGCTCTGTTTGATTTCTTGACTCTAGAGCATGAACTGAAGCATCTGGTGCTCTTCCAGGGTAAAGGGCATAGCGGAATCCCATTGCCTCAGTGAAGAGAGAGGCGCGATGGTATGCAGCCTGGTTGTTTGTTGAAACAACTACGTCAGCTCGGTGAAGACCTACGACCGAATGCTGTTCATGACTTACGGATAACAAGCTGAAAGGCACCTGGGCGTGCCAATCAGTTGTAAAACAAAACTACGAATTTTTTTCCGCAAAAAATCTTCAGCTTCAGGCAATCCACGGACTTAATTCTCTGCAAGGAGCCCGAGTTAAATAAGAAGTAAAGATGGCAGCAGAGAAATTATTAAGCTTGATGCGGAGTCTGTTTACTGAGTATTTTGTGTGGACATCAGATTAAGCTAGTTTTCATGATTTCAGTACTCAAGTTGGAGCTGGATTTTACGGTCGATGCTCATAAGAAAGATATTTTAGAGGAACAGAAGTCGGGCCTTTGTACGTAGTTGTAAAAAAGAAAAAAAAAACATGTGTCTAGAACTGACAGACTGATCGAACGTCACTACTTTCTCAGTGGTCTGTAATTGCAAGCATTTCAGTGCGGCTATAAGCTTGAACTTTGGCAGGTGAGTACAGATGCGAAGTCAACTGTTATGCCAACCACGTGCGCTGTTGTTGGCATAAAACGAAGTATAGTGATACGCTGTCATCCTAGACGGGTTAATGCTGACAACAACAATACTATGAATACTTTCATAAGTCTGTCATTAGTAATGTATTAAAAATAAAGTTTGTTGAATCACTTAAGCCTAAAAGAGACATTACTTTGAAATGATATTGCACTCATCATATAATATACTGAAACCTAAAAAACTGCCTATTTACGTCCAAATGCGCAGTTTTTACTCCCACTTAAGAGAGAATCAGGCCTGATAAATTATACCTGCCATTCCTATAAGCCCCCAATGTGCGAAAGCTGAAAACCCACGGCAGATCATTTCATATTAGTGCAGTCTAGTTAAGCTCACGGCAAGAGTGAGATAAAATATTTGCAATGTTAATCTTTATAACCAAATACTTATACACCCTCTCGCGTAACTTATCGTTAAGAGTAGCAATGAAGTTGGACGGGCCGCATGCAGAATGCTCGAGGAATCAACGACCCATAGTATAGCAAACGTGCGTAGGAATTAGAACGCAAAAGTGTCATTGTGAAGAAATGAAGCGAGCAGTAATTCATTCCAAAGAAGGTATACACAGCACATTATATTGGCCGAGATGAAGAGGTAAACTAAAACAGTCAGACAACAAAACTTGGGTAGCGTAAAAGGCAAGTACCTATATCCTTTCCTAGCTGAAGGCAAAAATTGTTAAAGTGGCGCCAATACGAACATATTTATATTCAAGATATTTTATACATGCTCACTCACACGTTATCTTCCTCTCTCAGTAATTTATCAATGATTTAGCTCCTCATTGTGCAGTCTCGACAAATAGAGGTTAAGCAAGAGAAAAGATGTTGCAAATACGGCGGCTAGAGTTTCATTTTTCTTTCAGTGTGGATCAATAGCGGCAGCTACATAGTATACCAGTATTAAAAACCATGCAGTATATGAAATAAAATACTAGAATGAAGTTATAGTAATTTCCAGTTTGTTGAGACAGGGTGTCTTCAGGGGACAGTAGGCAACTGAAGTAGTTTCTCATAGACACAAGGAAAAGAAAGAAGAAAACGCTGCACGAGGCCGCAGAAAGAAAAAAAGAACGTCATCACCATTGACCCAGAGAGAAAAATGTCCTTTGTCGGTTTTACCATGCATAAAAAAATAAGATGAAGAACTGGACAGCCAGAAAAAATGTAAGGCAGGCACTGCGTTTCGTATTCACGGGTTCCGCAAAGAGGGAAATGATACCCAGGAGAAGACGGATAAGCGCCCGCCGTTGCCGCTCGGCAATAAGCTCAGGCAGCCAAACCTTTTTACTTCTCTTTACGAGGAAACCGCTCAACAAGCGCACTTGAATTTGAATTTGAGCGCGTAATCACTTCCGGGAAGAAAGTGCTGCTGGACAACAACGCTTTCGTCAAAACCTTCGTGGTTTTTTTCAGCTTTTTTTCTTTAATAAATGGCGCGCATACTCAAGGGTCAAGGCAGTGCAGTACCCTGACAAAAAAAAAAAAGTCGGAAAAATGCACAGGCTGCCTCAAGAATAACAGCGTAATTTTTTCAGAAGAAAGAAATCGCGCTGATTACCTGGTAAATTCGGTTGTAAGTGCTAAATTACTTTAAAAAATTATAAGTGTTGGTCGACGGTTGATACCTTCGTAAGGAATTAACATAAGCATGCTCCAAAAGGGACGTATAATAGGAAAGTTCTGAATTACGAAACTGTGACCTGGAAAATATAGTGGGTGAGTGAGTGAGTAAACGTTTATTGCTTAGTCCGTTGACGACTGGTGTGCTGAAATGGTTTAGAACTGCATGCGACCGGTGTGACCTTACCCCCCGCTTCATGTTTTTGCCACCGCAGATAGCTGCTTGTGCGTTTCGAAAGAGGAATGATTGTGATGCTGTCAACGAGTTGTGCGTGCTTTTTCTAATACTATTGTGAAACTTCGCAAAGCAAACAAACAATTTTAAAGGTGTGTTTAAAAGGATTTTAAAGAACGTGATATAGTTTAAAATGCTTCTCGAGGGGCTATCTTAGAGCTCTGAAGGTCGGGTCTGTGAACCCTTCTCAAGACACTGCCTCATATTATTAACCCCCACCGCTTGTGCATGGAATACTAAGAGCGCGCCCTCTAATGTGATTTCGACGTCAACCCGTCTAGGAAGCAGCCCCTACTTTCTTGCAGAGTGCACAGAATAATTATATGCCGCGATAATGAACGCACCAAACACGTGCATACCGAAAAAAAAATTGTTCACGTGTTCCGGATGACCGCTTTCTCAGAAAGAGGTGCGTGCTAACGCGTGCTTTCATCTCGTAACTTGCAGCCTTCACTCTATCTTCATATGGAGCGAAGAACACAAGCAAAGGGCAGGAGAGCGTGAAAGTGCGCCCCTGCTGGAAAGGCAAAGTTTATGTGCAGCTATTAGCACTCTTCGGAAACGGACAGCGGAACGGCTTCCCAAATGCGTGTGTTCCTGCGCCCCCGGAATTTAGGGTTCCCTCTCACCCCCCTTAACGCACCTACGCACAGTGACCTCTAAACAACGCGCAAAAAATAATAATAAAGGAGCCGCAGAAAGCATACAGTAAGGCATACAAACAAAGCGTCCGCACAAGTCGTCTACATTCTACATCTCGGAACGTCAATTGCTTCACGGTGCAGCGAGCGAGACGGCCTCACCGGCGTAAACAGCGGCTGCCGTTTGGGTCCCCGGCGACTCGTAACGCCGTTAGACGCGCATTACCGCTCCTCCGGCGCTGCACTTACGAGGTTTGCTCCCCTTCTGCTGTCCGTCGACGCGACCCGCGCCTAATGGGCTTACACGGCCAGCCCCTTTGGCCGGAGGTGGACGCGGAGAACGGCCGCAGGGGGGGGGGGGGGGGGGGGGGGGGGGGGGGGGGGGGGGGGGGGGGGGTGGTGTGTGGGGGGCACGCCCGCACTGGGCTCCGCTTTACAACCCGCTGGTCGCTATCACGCCGCACGTGTTTGTCACAGCGGTCCTCGACGGGCTCGACAGCGGAGGCTCCCTCTGGGAGCAGGCGCGCGATTTAATGAACGCTGCATGTTTGGAAGTTCACGCTGCGCGAAGTGAGCTCTTAATGGCCCCCTGTCTTCTGGTTCGTCTCCGAAACTCCTCCTATGAAAGCACTTTTGCCAGAAGAGTTGGTACACTTGTTGGCACGTCTATTATGAAGCGACGGGTGTAGAACTGACAACAATATTTAACGTGATTTTAAAGAAATAAACAGACTTGGCCGACGGTGGCCGGCACGCTGATGTCAGTTCTGTTTTATTGCTCATTCAGTTACTTAGCTCATTTGGAAGGGTCTCGAGTGTCTTTATAACATCACCACACTTTTCCAGGTACAGCTGTGTTGACAGTTGGGGCCGACTATTTAATTTGGCAATCACATAATAATACCGAACCTAAGGTTTTATGTGGTAGTTACAATGAATGCATCACAACCACAATGCAAAAATTTTCATAGTAGTAGGTGACGATTATCTACATACGCTGGAGATACTTTAGAAAGTACCGAAAAAACAATCACATTTTTTAGCAAGCTTCTAATGAGCTTCTACTGGTCGCTCTAAATTTGGCTTAGAGCTAGACTATGCAAAAAAGATACATTGTTTTCCTCTTATGTTTATAAA